>NC_041380.1:495650588-495653765 GCF_002162155.2 Triticum dicoccoides | reverse complement strand
AAAAATCGACTGATCGAAAAGTCGATTGAGTCGACTGAAGTGTGGCTTAATCGGAGTAGAGCAGCAGCACGAGCGAGGGGGAGAGCAGCAACAGCTGGGCGAGCGAGTGATCGAGCGAGAGCCAGAGCAGCAGCAGCAACACGAGCGAGAGCCGGAGCAACAGCAGCAGATCCGGCTGGTATGGCCGCCGCCGAAGGGGCCTTGCACTAGGGGACAGCCGCCATGGAGATGTCACCCGCGGTGCCGGCTTCAAGGTAGCCGCTCCATGGGGGTGCGGGATGGAGCATCGTCGGCGCCGGGAGGTCGAGTTAAGGAGAAAGTGTGATGCGATGAGTGTACAACCTCTTTGGTGGCGCCGAGTAGGCCTCGGCTTCATCCGATGAGTCGGTGAGGATGTTGCGGTTTCGGTGGAGCACTTTAAGGCGGCGCTGTGGGGATGGAGCAACCGCGATAGACGAGGCGATCGTTGGAGCAGCTCCTTGGAGGTGGAGGACGGGGCGGCTGAACCGGCGGGACGGCGAGATGGACGACGGATCCTCATCCGGGGAGGTGAACGAGGGACGTCGAGCTATTGCAGTGGACGACGTCGTCGGGGAAGAGGCTCCGGCTGGGCAGCGGTGATGTGGCGGATGGAGGAGGGTGGGGTTTCGCGGCTGGAGCGGAGAGGTTATGGCGGCCTGGGATTTCGAATGGCGAAAAGGGGGCGATGGGAGGGGGTGAAGCATGACTTAGGGACGCGCTTGTCCAAAATGTAGGGTGTGTTAAAAAGTACCCCCCACCGATTTGAACTAGCGGCCCTTTCGGCTCAGGGTTAGAAGGGGGATTTCGCGTGTCGGGATTTGGCAGCTGGAGGGAGTTTTCGCGCGCGTTGTAATTTCGGGATAGCAAGGCGCGGGTTGTGAAGTCGCCAGTTTTGGGAGCACGATATTTGAATTTTTGGGATATAACAAGACGCGGGTTGAATTTTAGGGATAAGCCTAACGTGTAGTAGTATTGTACTTGTACGTACCAAATCAATTCGCACTTCCCTCAACCAAAAAGAAAACGAAAAAAATAAAACTATTCACACCACACAAAGAGAGAGTCTTGCCCCATTTTACTATACAAATGCTATTCAAAGCTACTCCCTCCTTCCATCTATATAGGGCCTAATGCGTTTTTCGATGCTAACTTTGACCAAATATTAGAGCAATGATATATGACATGCAACTTACACAAAGCACACTGTTAAATTCGTCTGTGAAAGGTTCTTTCAATGATATAATTTTCACATTGTGCATGTCATGTACTATTAATCTTGTCAATAGTCAAAGGCAGTCTTAAAAATCTCATTACGCCCTATATAGATGGAAGGAGGGAGTATGAATCCATGTTATGTCCGATTAAAATTTTCCGCTTGCTGTATAATGCATGTAACCTACTCATACCAACATTTTAGTGCATTCCAAATGTCTATACTACTGTTGCAATTCGAACTAAATTTGAATTTGTTTCTCTATTTCAATAAGAATCTACAATCATGATTGTTGCCAACTTCAACCATCATAATTTCCTTGCTATCCGCCAGATATAAATCGGATGGCCTATAATGCAGGATGGAAGGCACACCATCATCAACAACTCCATTTTTATAAGAGTAGAGATAAAATATATTAAATGTAGTATAACATGTTCATAACCACATCATGTGTATCACCATTATATATATTCACACATGCGTTGGTTTGAAACACTATGATAAATTCTTCAAATATTCGAATTCGCTTTTTATAATGAAGTATATATGATCTCTATTTGTCTTTTACACCCACACAACCCTCTTATATTTGTAGCTAGCGCTAACTTTCTCTTGTGCATGCACACGCCCGCATCCCTCTCACCCTCCCTCAACATTCTCTAGCTCCATCGCGCAAATTCGTCTTTTCACTTTAGGTCGTCCACCCATGGTGTGTGTAGGCCCCCCAGCTCCTTCTTTACGGCACACATCGATCGATATGCCTCTCTAGCCAGGTGTGCCTAGCACAAACACAAGCTTCCCCTCTTCTCTTGTCACCGTCCATGCCTCACTCCCACCACTCTTTTCATCGTTGTCCTACTCGCACACTCCTCCCCCCTCGATATAGTATGCCTCTCGTACCACCTCCTACATGCATCCCTCTATCTCTATCCTTCTCCTCATGCCTCATTTTCTTCTAACACACACATGCATGTATACCGATCGATCTCCCAACATATACCTAGATCGACTTTAACTACCCCCCCATCGATCGACGTACCTCACAAGTTATGTCTCTCCTTTCTCTAACAAAGGGTGATTGATCTTCCTATGTAGTTACATCTGCTTACCACAGCCACATCGGTCCCCCTCATCATTCGTGCATGCCTCCTGACCCGTCTCTCACACGCACGTGCACACACAACAAGCAGCCATCTCCTCTCTTATTGATATTGCGGACGTGCCCTCCGTTTGTCTAGCAAGCCTATCCCACCATTTGTTAGAAGCAACTCCACTACCACCCCCTCCCACACTCTAGCTCTGTCTCTCTTCCAACCTTATTCCTCTCCTGCACATATGCATGGATGCCGATCGATCTCCCTTAATACATGAGGCAGATCGATCTCCTTAATACATGAGGTAGGCCTCTCTCCTCCTCCACACATATACCAGCCATTGTACCTCTATAGTTAATTGGGCCTCCCTCTTCCCCCACCACACACCGATAGTCGAGCGCTGCAGGTAGACATCCATGCCACAGAGACAAACTGCACATGTCCCATCTCACGTTCCAGTAGGCCAGCCACTCTATATCTTTGACGCGGGCACACACAAATTCGATGACAATCTTTATCGATCGCGCGCGCACACACACACATCATCCCTCTCTTCGATTCTATGGACACCTCAAGCCGATGAACCTCCACTCTCTTCTCGTGGATCGCCCCCTCTATATATATGTTATATCCAGGACTCTATTTCACACACATTGCATATGTTACATTTTTTGATTGAGCCCCCCCCCCAAAAAAAACTCTCAAGAACCCACACACTATATCTCTCTAGGTTTGTATCTCTCTCACACAACCCCACGTAGGTGGTGTACGTATACAAGAAGAGAATAGGTGCACTGTGCACGTACTCACGCTTCGTGCCCAACCACACCCACGCGGGTACACGAT
>NC_041380.1:495635962-495649893 GCF_002162155.2 Triticum dicoccoides | reverse complement strand
GCGCGCACACACACACATCATCCCTCTCTTCGATTCTATGGACACCTCAAGCCGATGAACCTCCACTCTCTTCTCGTGGATCGCCCCCTCTATATATATGTTATATCCAGGACTCTATTTCACACACATTGCATATGTTACATTTTTTGATTGAGCCCCCCCCCCCAAAAAAAACTCTCAAGAACCCACACACTATATCTCTCTAGGTTTGTATCTCTCTCACACAACCCCACGTAGGTGGTGTACGTATACAAGAAGAGAATAGGTGCACTGTGCACGTACTCACGCTTCGTGCCCAACCACACCCACGCGGGTACACGATGGAGCTCATTTCTTTACGAAATGGAAGCCCACGTGCTAATTTGAACGCCTATAGCGGTTGTTTACCTAGGGAGGTCGTGTACCATGCGTGCACGAAACAAAGTTCGACTTGACGCATTGCTCCGTTATTTTTAAATAAAGTTATAGCGCTCAATGGCTCGTACACAGAATATAAAATGATTTTTATGGAGAAAAGGTAGTCCGCTCACTATATACAATGGAGCCTCCCTACCTGGTTTGTCGCTCTTCAGAGTATCTCACACAAGGCTGCGGTGGCCTCTCCCTCTCTTACTGTTGGTCACTGATCCGGCTGCATCCCGTCCGTCGGGGGAAAGGGAGTGTGGTGGCCTCTCTCTCTCTCTCTCACCGTTGGTCACTGATCCGGCTGCATCCCGTCCGCCGGGGGAAAGGGAGGAAGTGCATCGTTTGTCCGTTCGACGGTGCCGAGGCAACACGTCTCGATCTGCGGTACACGCCGTTCTCTCTGACCAAGCTCCGGCGCGGCAGGGCCTACGCCACCTGCTCGTAGATTCCACCCACCGCCGCTCACCTAGTTACATCCCGACAACCTCCGGATATCCCCTCCAGCCTTGCTCCACTGCCCGTCTTCCCACGTCGCTGCATGTGGATCTTCCATAGTTCTTTGCCCAAAACGCAGCTCGTCCGGCGTACTTTCCATATTGCATTCTCGTCCTCACATCGTTTTAGACAAACACAACTGTGTTGTTATCTTCCCTTAGGACAAGGAATATGCTTCTTTTTTGTCGTCGCATGTGTCATCAATTGTTATTGGTCAATAATTGTTTCCTTTCTACCTCTTTTTTTGCAAACAGGGCTATCCATTTCACCTCGTTGCTATTGCGACCTTTTGGTGAACTACACAAATCAGTTTTTTCTTAAGAGTGTTTTGTGCAGTTGTACTAAAATGTCACACGGGCAACGTCTCTACATTTCAGTTCGACTGCACAAAGGGAGATTGGTTTTGCTCTATCCTCCTCATCCAACTCCGAGCCTAATCTTCTCTAACTAGTTAGTCTTAAGAGAGACTGCAAAGGTGACCGGCTTCTATTTGTGTGTTTATTGTTTCATCAGTAGTCCTCTATTATCATAATCACACTTAATATCTTTGGAACAGGGACGCTCATCTCTATTTTAGTGGAACTGCACATGTGGGACAGGAGTGTGAGCAAACTGATCTCAATTGAGGGCAAAGAGCCAACCCGCCGTTCCTTGAGAGAGACGAGGAGCGAGAACACATAGACGGGCTCGCACGGAGGCCAAGATATATTCGAGCGTGGTTGGTTGATCGATATCATTCATTACATGTTGGGCTGCCGTTTTCCGCCCTTCTCCGGAATAAACGTGTACTTTATCAGAGATTAAAAAAATAAGAGTACAGACGCTCCACCATGCGGTTCTAGTAGTAGTACTACTCATACTACTACGCTTGGCTCTTCGCCTCTTCGTGAAGTCGAACAATGATGGTACTCCGCATGTTGGGTACTACAGTGTATGCCTCTGAGAATCTGACACCGAATGGACTGATACATGTCCACCGAGGGTAGGTTGCATTAGTCAAAAGGCGTAAGCGAGCTTCACCTTGTCCTACAAGCTTCTCCTCGTTCTGCGAGTTGACGGGACACACCAAAAAGTAGTGCTAGTCCATACTCCCTCCTTTCCGGTTAATATGGCTTAATCTTTTTTGCGGGTAAATGAGAGAGCTTTATTCATATATAAGCATTCTTAGGACGATCAGCCAAGACACTGGTCACTAGGAAGCAAGGTACCCCGCACAAAAGAAGTAGGAAGCGAGGTCTTTCATCAAGCCAGCTCTCGGCCACATTCAAAGTGCAGCAACCACGGTTTGCACGAAGATGCGCCGCAAGGTTTGCTGACCTATTTACATGATGAATAACAAAAAAAGAGGAAATATTACCGAGCGCTACTATTTGTAACAGGATATGAGCCAGAATTAAGCGAGAATTGTGGTGAGTGTTCCATGCAATCAACTTCCATTATCACATGCGAGAACCCTCAAAGAGAACCTAATGTGTTGAAGATTGCTTTATCACATTTTAAAATTATAATAAGAGTGCAGACGCTCCTCCATCCGGTTCCTAGTACTAGTATAGTACGTACCTATATAGACTATAGTAGTAGTACTAGTAAACTTTGCGCTTGGTTGTTCTCCTATTCGGGAAGTCGAACAATAATAGCACTAGTAGTAGTATAGTGTATGCTTCTGGCAATCTGACACCAACTTAACTATTGCATGTCCACCGCCTGAGCGAGGGAGAGCTTGCATTAGTCAAAAGTTTCTCCTTGTCCTGCGAGCCACCGCGAGCAAGCTTCTCCCGTCCTGCAACCTTCTCCTCGTTCGGCAAGTTGACGGGACACAGCAAAGTAATGTAGTCCATACTGCCTCCTCTCTGGTTAATATGGCTTAATTTCAAATGAGATAAATACACTGCCTCTCACTTTATATTTGTAAAAAATACAGTAAGTGGACTTCATAATACGCTCATTGCGCTCAATATATATATTTTCCGGTGTTTATATGGTCACTAGCTCACCCTGACTGAGTATGTGTGTGCATGCACGTGTAGGTTGAGCACTTGAGCGTGACCGTGTGTGTTCCGTCATGTGCTCGGACATGCATGCATTAGGGCGTCGCGCGTGTTTTTGCGTCCATGTGTACGTGTGACTGTTGCATACACGTAGGGGGAGTACGTGTAGGGGCCACCAAGGAGGAGTCAAATCACACAGTAAGTTAGTCGGAAGAAGCAACCATCATTTCACTCTTGAATGACACGTACGCAATATAAAATGGTTGATATGGAGAGAAAAAGAAAACCACTATATATACACTAGCAGGAGCCTAAGCTACAAGCCTGCTTGCTTAGGTTGCTCTCTTCACAAGCATAGAATGATGGGCCTGATCCCGCAGCTGGGGGAAGGGAACAATGTTCTACGTAGACGCGGTTGACATCGGCGAGGGAGAAAACCCATAGTCAGTGTGTCCCAATCGGGGGTCACCGCGGTATGGGCCGATGCCGCGTCCCAACCGCCCTTCTAGCTCCAACCCGACGTCCCAGGTAGTTCATCTTCCTTTTGGAGCCGGCTTGCTCCACTGCCGTAGCTCCATCTCCATGTCGATCTTTCTCTACTTCTACCGGCTTCTACTTGTGATGAGTTTATGTCTCATGAACTAGTGCCAGTACTATTATCCTAATCACACTTCTTCAATATCTTTGCCATCAGGGATGCTTAGGTCGATTTTAGTGGAACTACACAAAAGCATCGTATGATCCGAGGGTGCTAGCCGTCTTTCCTTCGACAGGTTCTACTTGGCCAGGAAATTAAATCATGTTTAGGGTTTAGGGTTTAAGTCGTAGTGACCCCATCAGTAGTTTTTCTTTCGTACACGCTCTCACAACTTTTTTCTTTAGTTGTGAAGTAAATATTGGCTATGATCTGTGAATCATTGAGATGCATCAGCATGCGTGTTAGTTTTCCTTTGTATTTGATGGAATGTTGTAATGGGGCAACCTTGGAATAGGAATGAAAATGGAGTGGAAAGTTTCCGTTTTTTCCGGAGAAAAAATGGAAACGGAGAGAAACCAACGTTTCGTTTTGTTGGATCGCGCCATCGAGCAAAACTAACGTTTAAATCACGTCTGTCGTGTTCGTGTCTCACCCTCCTCCACGGCTCGACCCCACACGGTCGCTCGGCATGCCACTCACCGCAAACCGAGTATATGATAACTTTCTCGCCTGCTTGTCGATGGATCATGGCATGGAGTACTAGCACTACTGGAAGAGATTGACGGGTTGGGGGAGGACAGCTAGCTGTAGCACAAACTCCCAAGAACTTTTTACATGCATGTTGTAGCCGGCTACTGCGACCTTTGAACACGGAGCAGCCGCATGCACCCGGAAGAGGCGCAGGCGGCGCTCTCTTAGCTGGCCCGCCGCTTCAATGCCGGCGCCAGTGATAGGTCGCGTCTGCTCTGGCCGGGCATGAATGCGGCACTGACCGTTTCGGGCGGGAAGCACGCGCGGGTGGTGAAGAGGGTTCGGGTTGGTCAGGACCAGCCGTGGCAGCGGTCCGGACGTGCGCAAACAAGAGATATTGTACGTTAATATTGCTTCGTATATAATTAACAACGTAAATAATGTGCCAATTGGACAAATATGATTGGAGATGGAGATGGAAATGGAATTTTACGTAAACACGGATATGCATGTCTATGTCTATGTGTGTGTGCACGATGACTCTCGCGACCTGGAAGCGGGGGCGTGTTTTTGATCGAGTTTTCTTTCTTGGTATGTTAGAAAATCAGTTTGTCTAATTCACATCTAGATGTTATTTAAGGATATCACATCTAAGCTCCCACAAGTATATAATGTAGCAACAAGAAACAAAAAAAACTAGGAAAAAATAGACCACAAACAGAGTGGACATCAACTTAGGGTTTGCACTCTCCACACGCTCGCCGCACTACATATATGTTACATGCTGGAGGCTCGACGTTCATTTGCTAGGGTTTGCTATATTCACAGTCTCTCACCCTCTCTTCACAAGATCTAAACAAGACTGCATTGGCCTCTTGTCTCTCTCCCCCCCTCATAGCTGGTGAAGGAGGCGTCCGTATCCCGTCGCACCGGGAAGGGGAGGAGGTGCAGCGTTCACTCTATCGCCTTCGGCGAGGGAGGCAATCCACTGCCAGCTGCGCCGTTCTCTTTCACCCAATGCCTGTGCAGGAGGGCCACCAGCCCCTTCTTCCTCGCTGTCGTACGAAGTGTGGGCAGATCTGGCCTCCCGCCGCACGCCTTGCCACATCCCGACGACCCTAAGGTATAAGTTTCTTTGAAATCGTCGTTGCTCTAGCTGCCTGTGGATCTTTTTCGATCTGTAGTCGAATCTAGGTCTTGGTTCAAAGAGAAAAGAAGGGTGTGGTGGGCTGGAGCAAGAATCTAGGACGTGGTTCAATGAGGAAAGGAGGGGCGGAAAGTAGTATAGACTGGCTATCCAGCCGCTTTGTAGGTCGAAAAGGGAAAAGGGGGTAACCCAGTACACACATCTGTAAGGAACCGATCTCTTTGTTGAAAAGGGAAAGAAATTGGGGGGTCGGGTAGTTTGTGCAGGACTAGATTTGCTGCCCTCACATAGGAAGAAGGTTCAAAGAGAACAAATATGGGACCAGCGCATATATGCTGCTTGGCTACATACTCTGCATCACCCATTTATACGTGTGGACGCACATGGTGCTGGCATGTCCCATACAACTATTTTGCTGTTGTTAATCTAAGAATGCCGCCAGAAAATTGAAGCAATGCCACTGTTAAAAGTAAATTACATTTTTAACGAATGTTGTTTCAAGAGAATGTCTCTGTTAATATGAATCATGCAACCGTTTTAGAAATGCTACTGTCCTACCTTGTTTTCCATCCAAGATAAGTTAGATGCTTCTTTCTGTCACCGTTTGTTTCATCCTCCTTTATCGGCAAGTAATTATTTCCTTTTTTGCCTCTGTTAAAACAGGGGTATCGATTCAACTTGTTTCTATTGCGACATTTTGCTTCGCTACTCGAAACACTTATGCTTTAAGAGTGTTTTGTGCAGTTCAACTTGAATGTCACACCGGTGACTTTGCTTAATTTTGGTGGAACTGCACAAAAGGAGATCGAGATTTGTTTCCAGTCTTCATGGCGAGTTGTTTCAAATCTTGGTCTCAACCACATGATGTGCAGTGTGCTTTGAGATGTTGTGCTACTTGTTTTGATACTGTTTTAAATAAATGTTGAATTGAAGCTATTGTATTGCTGTCTTTTCCCATTAAGTAGTGAACAAAAATGGTACCAACCCAGACATGATGCTTGTTTCTTTGTTACAACAAATTCAGCATCACCCCCTTTATAAGCCAGTAATTGATGCCACTCTCAGAATTAACTACTGAATCTTATTTCAAAACTGCAACACTTGTTAGGGATTGGTGGGATTACCATTTTTGGAGCCACATGTTTCATCCTCCTTTATTAGCCAGTAATTGATTCCTTTTTTGCCTCTGTTTAAACAGGGATATCTATTCAACTTGTTGCTATTGAGACATTTTGCTTCGCTACGCGAAACACTTTGCTTGATTTCAGTGCAACTGCACAAAACGAGATTGGATTTCCTATTCGAGTTGGTAGATTCGTATTTTATCTTGTCCGTCTCATGAAAGGTCAGTACAGGCCTTCATCCACATGATTGTGTAGTGTGCTTTGAGATGTTGTGCTACTTGTATTGGTACTGTTTTAAATAAATGTTGAATTGAAGCTATTGTGTTGCTGTCTTTTCCCATTAAGTAGTGAACAAAAATGGGACCAACCCATACATGATGCTTGTTGCTTTGTTACAACAAACTCTGCATCATCCCCTTTATAAGTAGATGGGAGCACATACTGTTGTTGCGCCCACTCTCCCCTGGAACTGTTTATACTTTTCATTAATCTAATGCCGCTGGTAAAATTAAGCAATGCCACTCTCAGAATTAATTAACTACTGAATCTTAGTTCAAAACTGCAACACTTGTTAGGAATGGTACTATCCCGCTTTGTAGTTCTTTCTACATGTTTAACCAAGGTATTGTTAAGATAATGTCTCTATTAAAATGAATTAGTTGCATTGTTTTAGGAATGGTAATTTTCTGCTTTGTCGTTCTTTATACATGTTGAAACAAGGCATTGTTAAGATAGTGTCTCAGTCAATATGAATGAATCACACTGATGGAGAATTGCTACTCTCCTGCTTTGTTTCCCATTAAGATACAGTAGATCAGTAGATACTTTTCTTCTGGGAGTACAAGTCATCAACCGTTATTTCTCAGTAATTGTTTCCCTTATACCTATTGTTGCTTAGAGGGATATCAAAATTAAAGCTCGGTTTTATTCCGACTTCGATTTTAGTTGAACTGTACAAAAGGAGCCAATGTCTCCAAGGCAAACTGCTGCATTACTGGGTCCAGTTGGTCGTTTCACTTTGCAGAAAGAAGCAGTCACTGTTTGCGCTACATTACAGAAGGAATGACCGAGAAGCTTTACAGAGTATTACTAGGCACCGGTGACATGACTAGTGTGCAGAGACCATTGGCAATTTAACAACACGTGGAGTGCCCTGGGCAAAAAGTGCCCAAACAAGTACAAGAAGCTACGACAGGACTCCACGATCATAGGCATTACATATTTTGAATGGGAAAAGCTTGTCAAAGTTTAACCATTGATGTTAGCAAGAAGATGTTAGTTTAATATATTGGAATTGGAAAACCTTGTCAAAATTTGCTCATTGATATTATCCAGAAGACATGCATTTGATATTTTTGAGTGGGATGCCCTTGCTGTGAGCAGCGTCGAGTGATTTTTTCCTATTCCTGTGTTCAGTTTAGAAGTAAATAGTTACTCTGCTGAGATATTCCTGTGTTAAGAGTTTGTTCTGAATATTGTCTATGTAATGCCAGGCCTTGTGTTTGATTGCAGAGTTGAGCTTGGAATGTTGTGGCATGCGGCATCATGAGCTGTTCACCGTGCCTCCTGAGAATAATGATTCGTATTGTTTTGCATGTCAATCTAATGCCAGTGATTTGCTTGTTAAGAAGATCATCCTCTTCTGTTGTTTCCATGCTTAAGAAGTTCATCGTCTGATGTTTCATTCATAGCCTATAGGACAAGTCGGGTAGGTTAGACGTGAAACCATATGATCTTCCGACCAACTCATGATATTAGGCTGTGATTGGATTGTCGTTTTCCAACCAAAACCGCTTGTAAAACTGACGCTTGTAAATTAAAGCAGATGGTCTCGGGCCAAGGCGCTTGGTTGGTCGATTTCGACTAGTAAAATATCGGAAGTACTTCACACACGATAAAAATGTTGAACGACACTTGGACGATTGCTAATCCAGCCGTTAGCTGTTGTTTCAGCCTTGCCCATGGATGGCATGATATGCACGTCGTGCATGTATCGTCTGGTAATGTCGTCCATATAGCAGTGCTCGTAAAATATACACTAGTCTCTCAAATTACACGCGTAACCCGCTGATTTTACTTACAGACCTCGGGCCCTTGGTTTCATTATGCCTGTATTTTATGCGTTGTTTCCGATGACGAGTAAATTACACTTGTTTGTTAATACAGGTTTGAAATAAACCAGAGCTCCCAAGCGCGGCCTTACCGTTTCATGCCGTCTCAGTTTCTTGAAGGTGCTCATAGGTGTCCGATGATCCTGGCTTCCTGAATGAGCAGCGGGCGCTGTATCAGACCATCCGTAGGGCCCGCGAGGCCCTCTCCGTTGTCCTTCGAGTTGTTGCACTCGCCGTGGCACCGAGAATTGTTAACATCGTCAACGAACATGAGGATTCAGGAGATGACTTTATTTTGACTGGATGACACTAGGGACCCACTAGGGCCATAGCCGTACGTACGCAAGTGCCTCCTTATTATGTACAACTATATTTTTTTGCTTTCTCCTGGTTTCCTGACATCACGGTCCCACACCATTGTCAACCTATGTAGTCAAAATAAACGAGAGAAATGCACAAGGTGCGGCTGACAGCTGGGACCAAGCGGCTCGAGCAGTATTTGTGTTTTTGAGGCGTGAGCACTGCAGAGTTTTTCTTGGCGATGATTTCGTTGTTGTTTAGAGGAGAGCAGGGTATTAACTGGGCGGGCTGTGGCCCGTCTAGCCCAGGCCAGATATCCAGCCGAGATACTAATTTTTTCAAGATGAAAATGGCTAGCCCAGCTATACGTCTTTTTGAGGAATACCTAGGCAAGATCAACTTGTTATTCTTCTCCCCGCTGGGCTGCAAATCTTTCCTAGGAGGGATGCATTAGGCTTAACAGGAAAATGGGCTATAAAAATAATAAATGGGATGTAATTATAAAAACTGGGCAGTAACTATAAAAAATGCACCAAACACGAAATTAGTTTATAAAATATTATTTATGGATTTTGAAAATCTTAAATGTTCATTGTTGCGCGTGCAATGTTTCGTTGGATTTTTACGTAATACAAATTTATATTTAATCTGACTAGAAATTTTGGGATAAAATTATTTTGGATCCGATCAAAATGTGGGAAATTTTATTGAATTCTGTCTTCAACAGTTGGTTGAAATTATTAATCGTTGTCCTAGCTAGAAAATGGGTTGTACTTTTAACAAACTGTAAATGGGCTGTTGTAAATTCCATTAGAATTCAAAAATGGGATGTACATTCTTACAAAACGCAAATGGGCTATAAGTTCTCTGCCACACACTTGTGGGCCTACTAAGTGACGCGTCCCCTAAAAAAATAAGTTCACGCGTATGCAAGGCTTTGTCAACTTATTATAGTCAACACACGGTTCTAGCAGCAGTGGCCGTTGGATGTCTATCCAACAGATGTCGTGCTTCTTCAATCTCGGATATTCTTAGTTTCGGCCGCCCAGAAAATGATTCCTCCCCCTGACATCTGGGGCACACCGTTTCGGAGGCTGACCTGTGGGCCTACTAAGTTGGAGCATACCAAGGGCTTTGTCAACTTAGTCAATATAAATGATTCTAGCTTCAGTGACCGTACGATGCCCATCCAACGGCCGTAGTGCTTCTTCAACCTCTGGTCTTCTTGGTCCAGCTGCCCAAAGCAGCGCCGGTCGTGCCGCCTGCTCCTACCTCCCGTGGCCGGCTGTGCTGCCGCGGAGGCCTCACCGCCCCCATACTACTCCCACCGTTGGCCAGGCCATCCCTCCACTCACCCACACCCCTTGTTATTCTACGGCGACGACAGCCTCACACCGCAGCCGAACCAGTGAACCCTCGTACTCCTCTCTGCGCGGGCTTCCACTGCTGCGTCTTCCCCGGCTCGACGTCGTCCCCTTCCTAGGCCTCGCCGTCGTCCACCGCTCTGGTGCTCTCGGCGCGGCGTGGTCAACGACCGACTTCCATCGGAAGAGTACTGTACGTGGAGAGGCTGACAGCTGGGTCCACGGCAGCCGCAAGGAAGTGCCTCATTATTACACGGAAAATAATTATTCCTCCACCTGACAGCGGGGACCCACCGGACGGGCCACCTTATTTCGCGAAAAAACGTTTCCCCCCTGACTGCTGGGACCCACCGGACGGGCCACCATATTTCGCGAAAAAATGTTCCCCCCGCTGTCAGCTCGGATCCACCGGAAGTGCCTCCTTATTACACAAAAAAAAATGAATACTCCCCCTGCTAGCTGGGACCCACCTTGGTGGGAGGCTGACTTGTGGGCCTACTAAGTTGACGGGGACGGAGGGCTTTGTCAACTTAGTCAATATGAACAATTCTAGCTCCAGTGACCGTACGATGTCCATCCAACGGCCGTAGTGCTTCTTCAACCTATGGTCTTCTTGGTCCAGCCGCCCAAAGCAGCGCCGGTCGTGCCGCCTGCTCCTGCCTCCCGTGGCCAGCTGTGCTGCCGTGGAGGCCTCACCACCCCCTACAATTCCCACCGTTGGCCAGGCCCTGCGCCGACGGTAGCCTCACACCGCAGCCGAACCAGTGAACGCTCATACTCCTCACCGCACGGGCTTCCACTGCCGCGTCTTCCCCGGCTCCGCGTCGTCCCCTTCCTAGGCCTCGTCCTCGTTCGCCGCCGTGGTGCTCTCCGCGCGGCGTGGTCAACGTGGTCAAGGAACGACTTCCATCGGAAGAGTGTTGTACGTGGAGAGGCTGACAGCTGGGTCCATGGCCATAGCCCAGTTTTTTTGTGATTTGCCAAGTAAGTCGCTTTGTCAGGCCTGTTGGGCTGCAAATCTTTCAAGACGAGGAGAGCTTTCATTCGGCTGGCTGAGAAAATGGCCCATCAGTAATGAGAAATGGGTTGTACATTTTTAAAACACATCAAACCGGCAATTAGTTTCAAATATCTTTTTTTTTCATTTCGAGATTTCAAATTACATTAATTTTTATCAGTGGAGAATTTGTTGGATTTTATATTGATATACATTTATTTTTAAATTCAGTTGGAATGTGAGTCGAAATTTCGGGATTAAAAACAGTTCGGACCACACCGAAATATGCAAAATTTCGTATAATTTTTTAACCGTGGCCACAATATGGGCTGTAATGCTAACAAAAAGAATATGGGCTCCAAAAACACCTTAATAATTAGAAAATGGGCTTTAAATTATTATAAATAATGGCAGATGGGCTATATGTTGTTTTCCACAAATTTGAGGCTTTCCTAAAAAAGGTTGATGCACAAGCAGTGACAGTTGGATGGACATCCAACGGCCGTCGTGCTTCTTCAATCTCTGCTCTTCCTGCTCCAGCCGCTCAAACAAGCGCCGGCGGGACTACCTGCTCCCTCCTCCCTGCGACCGACTCTGCTGCCGCGCAGGCCTCACCGCCCCACCATACTCCAATCGCTAGCCTAGCCATCCCTCTACTCACCCACACCTGCTGTTATTCTCCGGCGACGGCAAACGAACCAGTAAACCCTCGTACAGTCGTACTCCCCTCCACATGGGAAACAACTGCCGAGTCTTCCCTGCCTCTGTGTCGTTCCCTTCCTAGGCCTCACCGTCGTCCACCGCCCTGGTGCTCTCGGCGCGGCCTGGTCAACGTGGTCAATGACCGACATGCATCTGAAGTGGACTGCATGTGGAGAGGCCGACAGCTGGGTCCATGGCCGCACACAAGGAAATGCCTCCTTATTACGTGCAAAATAATGATTCCTCCACTTGACATCAGGGACCCACCGAAAGGGCCTCTATATTTCACGAAAAAAATGTTACCGCCGCTGACAGCTCGGACCCACCAGCTATATCTTCGCACGCAAGGAAGTGCCTCCTTATTACGCACAAAAAAATGAATACTCCACCTGTTAGCTGGGATCCAGTATAGTGGCAGGCTGACTTGTGGGCCTACTAAGTTGACGGGGACGGAGGGCTTTGTCAACTTAGTCAATATGCACGATTCTAGCTCCAGTGACCGTATGATGTCCATCCAAAGGCCGTAGTGCTCCTTCAACCTCTGGTCTTCTTGCTCCAGCCGCCCAAACCAGCGTCGGTCATGCCTCGTGCTCCTGCCTCCCGTGGCCGGCTGTGATGCGGCGGAGGCCTCACCGCCCCCTACTACTCCCACCACTGGCCAGGCCATCCCTCTACTCACCCACACCCCCTGTTATTCTGCGGCGATGGCAGCCTCACACCGCAGTGAACCAGTGAACCCTCGTACTCCTCTACGCGTGGGCATCCACTGCCGCGTCTTCCCCGGCTCCGTGTCGTCCCCTTCCTAGGCCTCGCCGTCGTCGACCGCCCTGGTGCTCTCGGCGTGGCGTGGTCAACATGGTCAAGGAACGGCTTCCATCAGACGTGGACTGTACATGGAGAGACTGACAGCTGGGTCCACGGCCGCAGCAAGGAAGTGCCTCCTTATTACGTGCAAAATAATTATTCCTCCACCTGACAGCGGGGACCCACCAGACGGGCCACCGTATTTCACGAAAAAAATGTTTCCCCCTGACTGCTGGGACCCACCAGCTACATCTTCGCACGCAAAGAAGTGCGTCTGGGCAAAAAAACGATTCGCCCCCCTGACTACTGGGACCCACTAGCTACATCTTCGCAGGCAAGGAAGTTCCTCACAGTCGGGACCCACCTGGTCGAAGCGTACGTAGCATTGTCATTCTGGTCGCGAACGTGTATGTACATATATACTGGTGGATGTAGAGGCGCGCACGTGTCATAGTAGAGGTGCGTACGTGTCGTAGTAGAGGCGCGCACGTAGCATGTACACGTACGTACAGCGGCCAGGGTGCAAGAAAGAAAATACGGCCACGTATGTGTACATACGGGCGGGGTCTCGAACGCCTACTCGCGCATACGTACGGCCAGGGCTCGTGTACATGGCTAGGCCGGAACGGAGAAACAGCGTCGTCATCGTGTTCATGGGGAGGCAGCGGAATGCGTCGTGTTCATGGGGAGGCAACAGAATGTGTTGTGTTCATCTGGAGGCAACAGAACACGTGGGAGCCAACCGGCTGGGTCGAAACGGAATGCGTGGTCGTGTTCATCGGGAGGGCTTGGACGGAACAGGCGATGGAAACGAGGCCTGGCGTACCGCACAATGAAGGAAACAGACTTCCTACATTTGGAACGGGGTTCTGTTGATCGGGAAGGGTGTGGCGTACCGCAAAACGGAGGAAACGGACCTCCTACGGTCGAAACGGGGGGTCCTGTTGATCGGGAGGGGTGTGGCATACCGCAAAACGGACGAAACAGATCTCCTACGATCGAAACTGGGGTCCTGTTCATCGGGAGGGGTGCGGCGTACCGCAAAACGGGACTCCACGGGATACTGTTCATCTCCACCGTCGACCTCCTCCAGCCTCCATGGGCTACCGTCGACCTCCTCCAGCCTCCACGGGCTCCTGTTCATCCAGCCTCCACCGCGCGCTACTCCACCGGCTACTGTTCAACCACCCCTCCACCGTCTACTGTTCATCCAGCCCTCCACACCACGGGGTCATGTTCAACCACCCCTCCACGGGCACCCCTCCACCATCTACTTTTTATCCAACCCTCCACCACACCACGGGGTCCTGTTCATCCAGAGGCAAC
>NC_041380.1:495562018-495635611 GCF_002162155.2 Triticum dicoccoides | reverse complement strand
CCCGCAACGCTCACTGTTCATCCCAGAGGAAGCATCGATCGGCTTCAGTTAGCAGTAGTAGCGAAGCAATCGCTCGATCGGGTTCAATTAAGAGCCATCGATCGATTGCTCGGGTTCAGTAACGCGTAGCCTGCAGTGCAATCGCTCGGGTTTAGTTAGAACCCAACGCCTCGCTCAGGTTCAGTTAGAGCCAACGCCTCGCACACATGCACGTACGTGTACGAGAGAAACGCGCATCGCTCGACCACCGACCTCCCACCGTAACCGGGAACTCCCCGAAATTTTCCACGCCTTCGCTTCTACCATGGTTTTTTCCATCAAGGACGGCCCAAAGAATGTCATCCAGCTGCACCTCCGGCCCACCCAGGACGAAAAGCCCATTTTCTGTCATGTTTTTTTGTCATAGAAGTAAGAGCCCACCACATCTATGATGATACGGGGTTTTGTCACAATTATCGTCATAGAAGTGTCATATGTATGGCAGAATTTTTTTTGTTCGGCCCAAAATGTCACGGATGTGTCTTTTTTTGTAGTGGTGACTTATAAAAGTGACTCGTTCATTAGAGTTAAGATGTAAAAGAACCTCGTTTTGGTGTTTCCGAGGAGTTTTCGGTAAGCCGGAGAGTAACTCACCGTCTCCATTGGTCCGGGTCTGACGGCGGCTCTCATGTTGCTGTTTTTTAAAAGAAAATGAGGATCTAAATAAGCCAAGGGGTGTGAAAACCTTACTTTCCGGGTTACCCGCCGAGGTTTCTGCCTTGGTAAAGGTTCTGAGTCGGAGGAAATAATAGTTACCTCTTCTTCAACTGCCTGGCTGGCCCCTGTGTCCTCCTGATAATAGTCAGTGTCAATCAGGTTGTTAAAAAGCAGGCCAAGAGAGTCAAGGGCTACCTTCGACTCAGAGATGTCATCCAACTTGAGTAAGTCAGAAGCAGTTGTTTTCTTCCTAGATTTTCTGGCGGTTTTCTTGGCGGCTATTGCAGCGGCTCTAGCTTTTTTGGCAGCCTCATGATCATATTTGACCTTCCAAAAGTCAGATTTAGCCTGTAGAAAAATAGCATGTTTAAACTCATGCAAATACTTAACTGCTGAGGAAAAAGGAGTCAAGAGGATTTACCTCTGGTGCCGGGTTAAGCTTGCAGAAAGGATTCAACCCTACTTTGCGGCAGTCTTCATATTTGCTATTGACGAGGGTGGTCGCCATTTCAACAATGGCTTCTTCGGTCAGACGTAGGGAGCTATGCCGTAATGGATCGTCTGTTCCTCCGGTATAGTTGCACATCAAGTCAGATCGGCGGCTCAGAGGGATGATCCGCCATGCGACCCGACAGCGGATCAAGTCAACTGTAGTTAAGCCATTTCCCAGCAAGGCTTGAACCCTTTTGATTGTTGGGATAAGTTTCTTGCGTTCAACAACAAAAAGTTTATCAAGGAGTAAATATTTAGCGTTAAGACGCTCAGCAGGATAACCCGGCATTGGTTTTTCATCAGCCGACAATGTGTCTTTGCAATAGAACCATGTTTGGTTCCAGTCCTTGGGATGGCTTGGCAATACTACTAGAGGAAAGACAGGATCCCGTCTGCGCTGAATCGAAATCCCGCCAAGTTCCAAGCTGGAGCCATTCGTGTACTCATTCTGGCGGTTCAAATAGAAGTATTCTCTAAATAGTTCAACAGTAGGTTCTTCTTGAAGATAAACCTCACAGAAAACTTGGAAGTTACATATGTTTGATATAGAATTGGGTCCAATGTCTTGCGGATGAAGCTTGAAAAAGTGCAGAACATCACTAAAGAATTTTGAGCCGAGCGGAAAAAAGCCCCGGTTCATATGATTAGTGAAGACAATGATTTCACCATCCTTTGGCTGAGGTCTTTCTTCGGCCGAGTCAAGGGTGCGGTAAGACATGACGCTCTTCTCTGGTAAGTATCCGACAGTGACAAAATCTTTTAGAGTATCTTCAGTGACTGTAGAAGTGACCCAGTTGCAAACTGTCATCGTCTTCGACAGCATGGTGAAAAGACAATCTAACAGGAAGTAATTTGCCGTCTCAAATTAATTTGGTGGAATTACAAGCTATGACTGTAGTACAAATGTATAATGGCGGCTTAAATAAGGGCTAATGGTATATGAAGGAAAAATAAGCCGGCATGGTAAGCCACCATGAATAAAGATAATCAAGAGTTGCCAGCAACGAAAAGTTGGCTAAGTACTAAGATAAACAAGTTTCACAGGCTGCATCAATTATTTTGGATCAAAGGTTGTTCAGGAAAGGAAAAATAAATCTAGACCTAAAAATCAGTACACATGAGTTCATGAGCTTGTACAAGATTTTTTCTTCCAGAAAAGGGGATCTACTGATATCAAAGGTAGAACTAAAACGACTACCGCATTGGTTTAGCATCGTTCTTAGATCAAAGAAGCTCGTGGTGGAGCCTGAAGGAACTGCGATGAACAACGAAGAACACAGCGAAGCTCGCAAACCCTAGTGCGGATCTAAGGTATGAGAAGGCAGAAACTTACAGCTACAGATCTGCTGCGGAGGGTCGCCGCCGTTATCTGGATCCACTCAGGTTGGTGCAGCGGCTGAGGTTGATGAAGACGAGGTGCTCTGCGGCGGCGGTTGATATGTCTCCAACGTATCTATAATTTTTTATTGTTCCATGCTATATTATATCCTGTTTTGGACATTACTGGGCATTATTATACACTTTTATATTATTTTTGGGACTAACCTATTAACCGAAGGCCCAGCCCAGAATTGCTGTTTTTTTGCCTATTTCAGAGTTTCGCAGAAAAAGAATATCAAACGGAGTCCAAACGGAATGAAACCTTCGGGAACATGATTTTCAGAACAAACGTGATCCAGAGGACTTGGACCCTACGTCAAGACATCAACCAGGAAGGCACGAGGTAGGGGGCGCGCCTACCCCCTCCCCCCAGGCGCGCCCTCCACCCTCGTGGGGCCCATGTTGCTCCACCGACGTACTTCTTCCTCCTATATATACCTACGTACCACCAAACTACCAGATACGGAGCCAAAACCCTAATTCCACCGCCATAACTTTCTGTATCCACGAGATCCCATCTTGGGGCCTTTTCCGAAGCTCCGCCGAAGGGTGTATTGATCATGTAGGGCTTCTACATCAACACCATAGCCTCTCCGATGAAGTGTGAGTAGTTTACTTCAGACCTTCGGGTCCATAGTTATTAGCTAGATGGCTTTTTCTCTCTTTTTGGATCTCAATACAAAGTTCTCCCCCTCTCTTGCGGAGATCTATTCGATGAAATCTTCTTTTTCGGTGTGTTTGTTGAGACCGATGAATTGTAGGTTTATGATCAAGTTTATCTATGAACAATATTTGAGTCTTCTCTGAATTCTCTTATGTATGATTGGTTATCTTTGCAAGTCTCTTCGAATTATCAGTTTGGTTTGGCCTACTAGATTGATCTTTCTTACAATGGGAAAAGTGCTTAGCTTTGGGTTCAATCTTGCGGTGTCCTTTCCCAGTGACAGTAGGGGCAGCAAGGCATGTATTGTATTGTTGCCATCGAGGATAACAAGATGGGGTTTATATCATATTGCATGAGATTATCCCTCTACGTCATGTCATCTTGCTTAAAGTGTTACTGTGTTCTCTTGAACTTAATACTCTAGATGCATCCTGGATAGCGGTCGATGTGTGGAGTAATAGTAGTAGATGCAAGCAGGAGTTGGTCTACTTGTCTTGGATGTGATGCCTATATACATGATCATACCTAGATATTCTCATAACTATGCTCAATTCTATCAATTTCTCAATAGTAATTTGTTCACCGACCATAATACTTATGCTCTCGAGAGAAGCCACTAGTGAAACCTATGGCCCCCGGGTCAATTTTCCATCATATTAATCTTCCAATACTTAGTTATTTCCTTTGCCATTTATTTTACTTGTATCTTTATTTCTCTTTATCATAAAAATACCAAAAATATTATCATATCATATCTATCAGATCTCACTTTCGTAAGTGACCGTGAAGGGATTGACAACCCCTTTATCGTGTTGGTTGCGAGGAGTTTATTTGTTTGTGTAGGTGCGAGGGACTCGTGCGTGGCCTCCTACTGGATTGATACCTTGGTTCTCAAAAACTGAGGGAAATACTTACGCTGCTCTGCTGCATCACCCTTTCCTCTTCAAGGGAAAACCAACGCAGTGCTCAAGAGGTAGTGAGGGAGTCCTGGATTAGGGGGTGTCCGGATAGCCGGACTATACCTTCGGCCGGACTCCTGGACTACGAAGATACAAGATTGAAGACTTCGTCCCATGTCCGCAAGGGACTTTCCTTGGCGTGGAAGGCAAGCTTGGCGATACGGATATGTAGATCTCCTACCATTGTAACCGACTCTATGTAACCCTAGCCCTCTCTGGTGTCTATATAAACCGGAGGGTTTTAGTCCGTAGGAACAGAATCATACCATAGGCTAGCTTCTAGGGTTTAGCCTCTCTGATCTCGTGGTAGATCTACTCTTATACTACCCATATCATCAATATTAATCAAGCAGGACGTAGGATTTTACCTCCATCAAGAGGGCCCGAACCTGGGTAAAACACCGTGTCCCCTGCCTCCTGTTACCATCCGCCTAGACGCACAGTTCGGGACCCCCTACCCGAGATCCGCCGGTTTTGACACCGATATTGGTGCTTTCATTGAGAGTTCCTCTTTGGCGTTGCCATCAGGAAGGATGCCTCATCCCGTCTTTAAAGGCGGCACTGTTGCTAAGGGAGCTTTGGCTGTCGGCCAAACTCTTCGGCTAGGTGGTTTCCTTATGACCGCATGTTCGGCTGCTGCGCCGACGATGACCTCTCAGGTCATCGAAAGCAATCTTCACGTCAGCTCGGAATTCGCCGAGCAGCTAGATCCAATGGAGTTCTCTTCCCTAAACGAGCTCTTGGATCGCATCGCCGCCCTGGGAGTCGCTATGGATTACGACCAGATTGGGCCTAAACCCGATCTGAGAGAGATTAACTCTCCCCAGGTCACCCATCACGTTGTTGTGCTAGAGGGACAGTGCGGCGACCCTTCATCTATCTTAAGGACTAGCTATGTCCGGATTCCCGATCCCTCCAAGCCGGATACCCGCGGAGGGGAGGACATCACCCAAGACCTGAACTTAAAGTTAGGCGACGGGCTAGATTCATTGGACAGCATCCAAGAATCCAAACTTACGAGTTTGGAAACTCCTTGGCCCCTGGGTCTCAGATTGGGTGAGGTTTCGGATTTGATTCCACCCACCCACCCATACATAAGCGATCTATCCCAAATTAGGCAAGAGCCCGAAGAAACAGTACATCACTACTGGGCCAGATTCCTCCTCGTTATGAACATGATAAAGGACTGCCGCGAGGAAGACGCAATTTCATTCTTCTGCAATAATTGCACGGACAAGGGAATCCTCAACGCCATAAGTCGCCGTGATATTACATGCTTCGCTGACTTGGCGTCCATAGTACGAAAGTACTGTGCGATGGAAAGCGCCTGGAAAACCGAAATAAAATTTTGGGACAATCCGGCCCTGAATACAAACCCAGTCCGAAATAAAAGGGTGCATCATCGCCAGACACCCGGGTTCAATACCAAAAAGCAAAAGCCCTCTACAGGGCACGGAACCGTACTGGAAGGATGGCTTAATGGACCCTATAAAATTCATAGTGCAGAGGGCGCCACACCAACTCACAGCCTTAGAGCATGTTGGATACTCCGGCAGGTGGCAAAAATTGGCGAAGATCTTCTAATTCCAGAAGCCACAGAAAGCCACCCCAGAGAAACCAGTACGGTATTAATAGTGTTCTAGACTTTCGCATCAAATAATATGCGAAAAAGAACACTCCGCAGCCTTGTCGAAGTCTACCAAGTAGCAACAATAAACCCATGGAGTGACACGGCTATTACTTTTAACGCCAGTGATGAACCTAAATTCCGAACAGCCCGAGCACCAGCCGCATTGGTCCTCAGTCCAATAGTGGACGGGTTTCGTCTTACCAAGGTACTCATGGATGGCGGCAGCGGATTGAACCACATTTATGAGGAAACCCTTCAAAAAATGGAAATAGACTGGAACCGCATTGAGCGAAGCAGCACAACCTTTAGAGGAATAATCCCCAGTCGGGAAGCGCACTGTACAGGAAAAATCACACTAGATGTGGTGTTCGGCACGCCGGATAATTACAGGTCCGAAGAGGTCACGTTCCAGGTGGCCCCGTTCAGTAGCGGATATCATGCTCTGCTAGGGCGGGAAGCATTTACAGTCTTCCAAGCAATACGCCATTACGGGTACATGAAGGTCAAGATGCCTGGGCCTAACGGAATCATCACTCTCGCTAGTGATCCAGACATAGCACTCTGCGCCGAAAACAAGACAGCCGCACTGGCCCTCGAGGTGCTATCCGAAGCCCTAGCAGCTGAGGAACTGACTGCACTGCGCTCCACGGTGAATAGGGATGATGTGATACTCGATAAAAGATCCAAGTCCACCTCCTTTAAACCGGCGGACGAAATAGTAAAATTCCAGGTCCATCCAACGGACCCCAATAAAATAGCTTCCATCGGGGCACAGTTAAACCCTGATATAGATGCCGCACTACGAGAGTTCCTATGAGAGAACTGGGACATTTTCGCCTGGCACCCTTCAGACATGCCAGGAATCCCATGGAGGCTGGCGAACACAGCTTAAATATCCTAAAAGGATTCAAGCCAGTCAAACAGGCTCTTCGGCGTTTTTCCGAACCTAAGAGACAGGCCATGGGAGAGGAACTAGCCAAGCTATTGGAGGTCGGATTCACCAAAGATATAAAACACCCGGACTGGCTAGCAAACCTGGTGATGGTACCAAAGAAGGACAAATCCTGGCGCCTGTGCGTTGATTTCAAAGACCTTAACAAGGCTTGCCCAAAGGATCCCTTCCCTCTCCCCCGCATCGATCAAATTATCGATGCTACCGTAGGACACGATTCGTTGTGTTTCTCGACGCATACTCCGGCTACCATCAAATAAAGATGGCAGAGTCAGACCAAGCCGCAACGGCATTCATCACACCATACGTCCCATTCTGCTTCAACACAATGCCCTTCGGGCTCAAAAACGCCGACGCAACATATCAGCGCATGATTCAGACATGTCTGGCAAACCAGATCGGGAAAACAGTGGAGGCATACGTAGATGATGTGGTCGTTAAAACAAGACATGTCGAATCTCTAGTAGACGACTAGAGGCTAACATTCGATAACCTTCGAATATACGACATCAAGCTCAACCCGGAAAAATGCGTTTTCGGCGTTCTAGCCAGAAAGCTCTTGGGCTTCATCGTATCCGGTAGAGGAATTGAAGCAAATCCAGCCAAGATCCGAGCTCTGTCACAATTGGATATCCCGAAGGACCTCAAACAAATACAAAAATTAACCGAATGCGTGGCGGCTCTAAGCCGCTTTATCTCCCACTTAGGAGAAAAGGCCCTACCCCTTTACCGCCTCCTTCGGTGCACCGAACACTTCGAGTGGACGGATGCAGCCACGGCCGGACTCGACGAAATAAAAGCCATCTTGGCAACAAACCCAGTCCTGGCCGCGCCAAACATTGGCGAACCAATGCTATTATACATTGCAGCAACCCATCAGGTCGTAAGCGCAGTGCTCGTCGCCAAACGAGAAACAGACGGACACAAATTCCCCCTTCAAAAGCCGGTCTACTATGTGTCCACTGTCTTTACTCCTTGCAAGTCACGGTACCCGCATTATCAAAAGATTGCGTACGCGGTATTTATGGCATCCCGGAAGCTGCGACACTACTTTCAAGAGTGTTCAATAACAGTAGCCTCGGAAGTGCCACTTAACGATATTATAAACAACCGCGACGCGACGGGCCGGATTGCAAAATGGGCCATTGAGCTCCTCCCGTTCGACATAACTTACAAGCCACGGTGAGCTAACAAGTCAGAAGTTTTGGCCGACTTCGTCGCAGAATGGACGGAGTCCGAACTCCCTAAAGAGTACGACACATATTCAAACTGGGTCATGCACTTCGACGGCTCCAAAATGTTGGCCGGTCTAGGGGCTGGCGTCGTTTTGACGTCCCCCATAGGAGACATAGTTCAATACGTACTCCAGATAATGTACACAGACTCCAACAATGCAGCCGAATATGAGGCCCTTTTACATGGTCTCCGGATGGCGGTATCCATGGGCATTCAACGCCTAGAGGTGCGCAGGGACTCGAACCTTGCAATATCCCAAATAAATGGAGACTTTGATGCCAAGGATCCGAAAATGGCAGCTTATCGCAACGCCGTCCTAAAAATGTCAGCTCGGTTCGAAGGGCTTGAATTTCACCATATAGCCCGGGAAAATAATCAGGCAGCAGATGTCCTGGCACGCATCGGCGCAAAACGCGATGTAGTCCCCCCCCCCCCAACATCTTCCTGGAAAAGGCAGTTCAAGCCATCCATAGTATGGGAAGGGGAACCCAGCAATAACAGCCCGGACCCAACCGCACTGCCCGACACCGAACACTCTGACATAATTGGAGGCTCTACCAATGAAATAACACCTTCAGCCCACGTAATAATGGCCGTCATCGCCCCGTGGACAGAACCATTCCTCGCCTACCTTACTAGGCAGGAACTCCCTGAGGACCAAAATGAGGCACGCTGCATAGTGCGGCGATCTAAAGCCTATAAAGTCCATGAGGGAGAGCTTTATAAGAAAAGCACTACCGGAGTCCTTCAAAGGTGCATCTCCGAAGAGGAAGGGCGGAACCTCCTGGCTGAAATTCATGCCAGACTCGGCGGTCATCACGCTGCAGCTCGGTCCCTTGTAAGCAAGGCCTTCCATACAGGCTTGTATTGGCCGACGGCCCGGGCAGACGCCCAGGACTTAGTCCAACAATGCGTCGGTTGCCAGCTTTTTGCAAACCAAAGCCATATGCCACCCACCGCCCTCCAAACTATCCCCATCACTTGGCCCTTCGCGGTCTGGGGGCTTGACATGGTTGGACCCTGAGGGAGTCCTGGGTTAGGGGGTGTTCGGGTAGCCGGACTATACCTTCAGCCGGACTCCAGGACTATGAAGATACAAGATTGAAGACTTCGTCCCGTGTCCGGATGGGACTTTCCTTGGCGTGGAAGGCAAGCTTGGCGATGCGGATATTCAAGATCTCCTACCATTGTAACCGACTCTATGTAACCCTAACCCTATCTGGTGTCTATATAAACCGGAGGGTTGTAGTCCGTAGGCAATCAACTCCATATACAACAATTATACCATAGGCTAGCTTCTAGGGTTTAGCCTCCTTGATCTCGTGGTAGATCTACTCTTGTACTACCCATATCATCAATATTAATCAAGCAGGACGTAGGGTTTTACCTCCATCAAGAGGGCCCGAACCTGGGTAAAACATCATGTTCCCTGCCTCCTGTTACCATCCGGCCTAGACGCACAGTTCGGGACCCCATACCCGAGATCCGCCGGTTTTGACACCGACATTGGTGCTTTCATTGAGAGTTCCTCTGTGCCATCACAATCAGGAAGGATGCCTCCTCCCGTCTTTAAAGACGGTGCCGTTGCTAAGGGAGCCTTGGCTCTCGGCCAAACCCTCCGGCTAGGTGGTTTCCTCATGACCGCCTGTTCGACTGTTGCGCCGACGGTGACCTCTCGGGTCATCAAAAGCAACCTACACGTCAGCTCGGAGCTCATCGAGCAGCTAGATCCAATGGAGCTCTCTTCCGTAAACAAGATCTTGGATCACATCGCCGCCCTGGGGGTCGCTACGGATTACGACCAGGTTGGGCTTAAACCCGATCTAAGAGAAATTAACTCTCCCCAAGTCACCCACCATGTTGCCGTGGTAGAGACGCAGTGCGGCGACCCTTCATCTATTTTAAGGACTAGCTACGTCCGAATTCCCGACCCCTCCAAGCCGGATACCCGCGGAGGGGGAGATGTAACTCAAGACCTGAGCCTAGGATCAGGCAACGGGCCAGATTCACTGGACAACATCCAAGAATCCGAACTTCAGAGTTCGGAAACTCTTCGGCCTCCGAATCTTGGATTGGGTGAGGTTTCAGATTCAACGACACCCACCCACCCGATCATAAGCGATCTCTCCCAAATCAGGCAGAGGCCCGAGGAAACAATACATCATTACTGGGCTAGATTCCTCCTGGTTATGAACAGGATAAAGGATTGCCGCGAGGAAGACGCAATCTCAATTTTCTGCAGTAATTGCACGGACAAGGGAATCCTTAACGCCGTAAGTCGTCGTGATATCACACGCTTCGCTGACTTGGCGTCCATAGTACAAAAATACTGTGCGATGGAAAGCGCCTGGAAAACCGAAATAAATTTTTGGGATATTCCAGCCTTGAATAGTAATCCCGTCCGAACTAAGAGGGTGCATTATCACAGGACACCCGGGATAAACACCAAAAAGCCAAAACCCTCAACAGGGCATGGAACCATACTGGAAAGATGGCTTGATGGACCCTGTATAATTCGCAGTACAGAGGACGCCACACCAACTCACAGCCTTAGAGCATGTTGGATACTCCGGCAGGTGGCCAAAATCGGCGAGGACCTCTTAATTCCGGAGGCCGCAGAAAGCCAGCCAAAGGACACCAATACCGTTCTCACAGTCTTCAAAACTTTCGCATCAAACAATGTGCGAAAAAGAACACTCCGCAGCCTCGCCGAAGTCAATCAAGTTGCAACAATAAATCCATGGAGCGACACTGCCATTACCTTCAACGCAAGTGATGAACCTAGATTCCGAACAGCCCGAGCACCAGCCGCATTGGTCCTCAGTCCCATAGTGGACGGCTTTCGCCTCACCAAGGTGCTCATGGATGGAGGCAGCAGACTGAACCTCATTTATGAGGAAACCCTTCAAAAAATGGAAATGGACTGGAACCGCGTCGAGCGAAGCAGCACAACCTTTAGAGGAATAATCCCCAGTCGGGAAGCGCGCTGCATAGGAAAAATCACACTAGATGTGGTGTTCGGCACGCCGGATAATTACAGGTCCGAAGAAGTCACATTTCAGGTGGCCCCGTTCAAAAGCGGATATCGCGCTTTACTAGGGCGGGAAGCATTCACAATCTTCCAAGCAATACCCCATTACGGGTACATGAATCTTAAGATGCCTGGGCCGAACGGAATTATCACTCTAGCTAGTGATCCGGACATAGCACTCCGCGCCGAAAACAAGACAGCCGCATTAGCCCTTGAGGCACTATCCGAAGCCTTAGCGGCCGAGGAACTGACCGCGCTGCGCTCCACGGTTAACAGGGATGATATGATACTCGACAAGAGATCCAAATCCACATCCTTCAAGCCAGCTGACGAAATAGTCAAATTCCAGGTCCATCCAACGGACCCCAATAAAACAGCTTCCATCGGGGCACGACTGAACCCTGATATAGACGCCGCACTACGAGAGTTCCTACGAGAGAACTGGGACATTTTCGCCTGGCACCCTTCAGACATGCCAGGGATCCCACGCAGGCTGGCCGAACACAGCTTAAATATCCTAAAAGGATTCAAACCTGTCAAACAAGCCCTTCGGAGTTTTTCCGAACCCAAGAGACAGGCTATGGGAGAGGAGCTAGCCAAGCTATTGGAGGCCGGATTCATTAGAGACATAAAACATCCGGACTGGCTAGCAAACCTGGTGATGGTACCAAAAAAGGACAAATCCTGGCGCCTGTGTGTCGATTTTAAAGACCATAACAAGGCTTGCCCAAAGGATCCCTTCCCCCTCCCCCGTATCGATCAAATTATCGATGCCACCGTAGGACATGACTCGTTGTGTTTCCTCGACGCATACTCCGGTTACCATCAAATCAAGATGGCAGAATCAGACCAAGCCGCAACATCATTCATCACATCATACGGCCCATTCTGCTTCAACACAATGCCCTTCGGGCTGAAAAACACTGGCGCAACATATCAGCGCATGATCCAGACATGTCTGGCAAACCAGATCGGCAAAACAGTGGAGGCATATGTGGATGATGTGGTTGTCAAATCAAGACATGTCGAATCTCTAGTAGACGACTTGAGGCTTGCATTCGATAACCTCCGAAAATATGACATCAAGCTCAACCCGGAAAAATGCATCTTCGGCGTTCCAACCGGAAAGCTCTTGGGCTTCATTGTATCCGGTAGAGGAATTGAAGCAAATCCAGCCAAGATCCGAGCTTTGTCACAATTGGATATCCCAAAGGACCTCAAACAAATACAAAAATTAACCGGATGCGTGGCGGCTTTAAGCCGCTTCATCTCCCGCTTGGGAGAAAAGGCACTACCCCTCTATCGCCTCCTTCGGCGCACCGAACACTTCGAGTGGACGGATGCCGCCACGGCCGGACTTGATGAAATAAAAGCCATATTGGCAACAAACCCAGTCCTGGCCGCGCCAAACACCGGCGAACCAATGTTATTGTACATTGCAGCAACACATCAAGTTGTCAGCGCAGTACTCGTTGTCGAGCGGGAAACGGATGGACACAAATTCCCCCTTCAAAGGCCGGTCTACTACGTATCCACTGTCCTCACTCCATGCAAATCATGGTACCCACATTATCAAAAGATTGCATATGCGGTATTCATGGCATCCTGGAAGCTACGACACTACTTTCAAGAGTGTTCCATAACAGTAGCCTCGGAAGTACCACTCAACGATATTATCAACAACCGCGATGCAAAGGGCCGGATTGCAAAATGGGCCATCGAGCTTCTCCCGTTCGATATAACCTATAAGCCACGGTGAGCTATTAAATCACAAGTTTTGGCCGACTTCGTCGCAGAATGGACGGAGGCCGAGCTCCCTAAAGAGTACGGCACATATTCAAACTGGATTATGCATTTCGACGGCTCCAAAATGTTGGCCGGACTAGGGGCTGGCGTCGTCCTGACGTCCCCCACAGGAGACACAGTCCAATATGTGTTCCAGATCATGTACACGGATTCCAACAATGCAGCCAAATATGAGGCCCTCCTACATGGTCTCCGAATAGCAGTATCCATGGGTATCCAGTGCCTAGAGGTACGCGGGGATTCAAACCTCACGATATCCCAAATAAATGGAGACTTCGACGCCAAGGACCCAAAAATGGCAGCTTACCGCAACGCCGTCCTAAAAATGTCAGCTCGGTTCGAAGGGCTGGAGTTTCACCATATAGCCTGAGAAAACAATCAAGCAGTGGACGTCCTGGCACGCATCGGAGCAAAACGCGATGCAGTCCCCCCAACATCTTTTTGGAAAGATTGTTCAAGCCATCCGTAGCATGGGAGCGGGAACCCGCAAATAACAGCCCGGACCCAGCCGCACCACTCGACACCGAACAATCTGACACAATTGGAGGCTCTGCCAATGAAATTACACCTTCAGCCCATGTAATAATGGCGGTTATCGCCCCGTGGACAGAACCATTCCTAGCCTACCTTACTAGGCAGGAACTCCTGGAGGACCAAAACGAGGCCCGCTGCATAGTGTGGCGATCTAAAGCCTATAGAGTACATGAGGGAGAGCTTTATAAGAAAAGCACTACCGGAGTCCTTCAAAGGTGCATCTCCGAAGAGGAAGGGCGGAACCTTCTGGCTGAAATTCATGCCAGACTCGGTGGTCACCACGCCGCTGCTCGGTCCCTTGTTAGCAAGGCTTTCCGTACAGGCTTTTATTGGCCGACGGCCCGGGAGACGCTCAGGACCTAATCCAACGATGCGTTGGTTGCCAACTTTTTGCCAACCAAAGCCATATGCCACCCACCGCACTCCAAACTATACCCATCACCTGGCCTTTTGCGGTCTAGGGGCTTGACATGGTCGGACCCCTTAAAGGTGGGACCGATAGGAAAAAATACTTACTGGTCATGGTGGATAAATTCACCAAATGGATAGAAGCCAAGCCTGTTAAAACGGCCGAATCCGGACCTGTGATAGACTTCATATCCGGGGTTGTACACCGTTATGGCGTCCCCCACAGCATCATAACCGATAACGGTACAAACTTTACCGCCGACGAGGTAAAACTCTGGTGCAAAAACATGGGCATCAAGCTCGATTATGCTTCCGTCTATCACCCACAAACCAACGGCCAGGTCGAACATGCAAATGGTCTTATCATGAGCGGCATTAAACCCAGACTGGTGCGGTCCCTCAAGGAATCTAACACGCACTGGGTAGAGGAGCTCGACTCCGTGCTATGGGGGCTGCAGACCACGCCAAATCGCACCACCGGATACACACCATTTTTTATGGTGTACGGCGCAGAGGCAGTTCTGCCCTACGACATAATTCATGACTCACCTAGAGTGCACATGTACGAAGAAAGAGAAGCCGAGCTCGATCGACAGGACAACTTGGACGCCTTGGAGGAGGAGCGTGACGTGGCAAAAGCCCGTTCCACATTTTATCAACAGTAGGCCCGAAGATATCAAAGCAGAGAAGTACGGGCCAAAAATTACAATGTTGGCGAACTAGTTCTACGCCTGCCGGATAAGAAAAAGGACAAACTCAAGCCCAAGTGGGAAGGTCCATTCATAATCGACCAAGTCCTGACTGGTGGGGCGTACCGCCTGCGAGATGCGTCGGATAACCGACTCGAGCCGAACCCGTGGAACGCCACCCGTCTCCGAAGATTCTATGCCTAGCGCCAGACTCTGTGTTCGTCTCCTTCCTCTGTCCATTTTTTGCAATTTTCTGTCTTACATTTCTCTCCTTCCCCTCTTTTCTTTTATAGCCCTTAAAGGCTCATCTAGTGACGCGCCACTCGCGCTCATTAAACCTGGGGGCTTCTTTAACAGAAGCTTATTTATACGGGCTTCACGCCCAACACATGCGTCAAACTTCCGCATGTACCTTTTTCTTCACCATTATATGCATCTATATGACTTAAGTTTTGGCCAAGCTGGGATGCCTGGCTCCTGTGCTTACCCCTACGTTCCCGATTGTTCGGCTAGGCGGTAAAGGGAGCACCTCTGCGATTGTTACTGCCGGGTCAGCTGGATGTGTACCTCAGACTGGGTGAAGCCGAAAGCTAGTGTTCTTAAGGGAATATTCAGTCGGTGAAATAAAAGATGATCTTTTTACTCATTTTATGCGCCCCTAGATGCCTTTTTCTGCGTATTTTCACGCAGTCCGGACATGCACTTTAGGGCATGCCTCCCAGCGAAAGGAACCCCTAACGGAACTATTCTCTCTGGAAGATGTTTCTTACTAACCATGTAATATAACATAACTAGTTGGGCACTTGTCTGATAAAGCACTAATGACCCCTACGCCTGGTCTGCACGCATACCCTGGTTCTTATATAACCGCTATGGTCTTCGGACACACTCCGGACCGTCAGGTCCCGAGGTTGAAGCGAAAAGGTCGGCAACGACAAACGATCTACAATCCGGCTAGAAGGCATTACACATGTCAATTCAAAATTACATTGTCATTCTGACTGATTGTATTCCTCTTCTATACCATCTAACAGGCTGTCTAATTTACAGTCCTGCTGGGAATACTTCGCGGCCAACTCTACTTGGCCATATACTAAGCTCACAGGGATCTCCTTCCCGTCAGGCCCCACTGGTCCGACCTCGGCCATGTGGTTTGGGTCAGACTTCGTAAAATGGGTCTTCACCATGGCCCAGGCCTCCCTAGCGCCTTGTCGGTAGGCTGATATCTTCCACAACCGGAAGCGCCGCCGAGCTGCCTTCAGCTTCTCCGCAAGCTCTCCAAGGCCCTCGGGCACGGAGTGGGCAGGCCATAAGGCTTGGGCAATACCCCGCATCGCCTGCCGAATTCGCTCGTGCAGTTGCAAGAGTTCGGGAAGAAGGTCACCCGTAGAACCGGGCATCTCCTCTGCAGGATGACCTGTGAGCATACCTACAGACATTACTCTGTTAGTCGACTTCCTCGCCGAACTTTTTTTTCGAAGTTCGTTCAAGCACTTACTAAAAATGACGTGTCGAAGCCGCTGATTCTCCTTCGTGGAGTCTGACAGCTGGCCACGAACATCTTTAAGTTCGACGTCCAGCTTGGTGTTGGCATCCTGAAGATCATTCTTCTCTCGCCTCACCTTTGTCAACATACTCCCACCGACCTTTAGCCGGCGTAAGAGTTGTTGCTTGTCCAGATCGAGTCCGGCGCCATATGCAATATGATTTGTCAGATTTGCACCCACACCGCACAATACTAATCTTTTGAAGTGTATCTTACCTGAGGGGGTCTCTTTGGGCTCCCCTGCTGCGGCTAGTGCGGCCTCTAGTTGGGCCTTGCACTTTTCCAGCTCCTGGGACAGTACGGTATTCTTCTCTGTAAGAACCTGCATATTAAATGATCCTTAAATCAGTTGCTCTAACTGCTTCAAGTCTCGGGGGCTACTAGCATATATATGTTTAACCAAAATTTTCTTACCCGTATGTCTTTTACATACTGCTCCGTGGCTCTGGCTAAACCATTTTGAGCGGCACGGAGGTACGCATCTCCTGAATTAAAGGCATCAAAAGCCTCTTGGGAGAAACAAGCGTCGCGTAGAACTGTCCGGCGACGCCTGTGGTTCATGGCACTCTCCACTTCAGAATTTGTGGCAGACAGCCTATCCGCATCCTCTGTCGGAGGAGCGTCCGGTGCGCGCCTTGTGCTCGCCTCCGCTTCCTGGCCAAGCGTTGGAGCCTAGCTGGTGGAGGCGCGATTGGCAACCTCTCCGGATGTAGTCTGGTGAGGTCTCTTCGTTCTGAAGATAGCATGAATGTTAATATGCCCTGACAGAATGACACCAGGGAAACAGAGGGTGCGCTATACCTTTGCACCGGCGTCTCGGTCCGGACTGCATTCCTTTTTGTCCCATGGGGCCCTCCGGCCCCTCGTTGGCTAGCCGCCGCAGGTTCGGCCTCCTGCCTCGGAAATCTCCCCTGCAAAACACGGTTGTCGTCAGAAACACCGGAATACGTGAGAGTGGAATCTCTCTCAAGGGAATGAAACTCCGGTTTCTGTCACCTGGGAGGCCAGGATTAACCCTGGGTAATCAGCCATGATGGCTACCAAGGTATTGTCCTTGCTTAGCTGATAGAACACCCCGTCGATGAGCTCCACCGATATGTCCGGATCCTCTTCGGAGTCCAGATCGAGGGACCGTTCTGGGTCCTCGGGCTGTGGAGGGCGGCTATTTATATCCTTTACCTCCTGTCGCAGTTCCTGCACTAAAGTCGTTAGACTACACATCTAACCGTGGGAGTATAAAACAAACGGGCAAGCGCAATTGTTCACTTACCCAACTTGGAGGATCGTACATAGTAAATCCGGCATGCGGGTTGACGCGGAGGAATTCCTCCTTTTCTCCCTTGTACAAAGAGGATAAGATCTTTACTACCTGTTGAAATCCCACATGGGGTGGCCTCTATATTGAAGCGGTTGCACCCCCCGCATAATGCATGCGGCCATGACTCCAATCATGGTTAGTCCGGAATGAGCCAACAATCTTATCCGGCCCATCGGGTAAAGGACGTCTCTGTCGCTTTCTCTCTGAGAGCTCCGCGGACGCCAGCTCAAGCGTTTCTTCAATGGAGCACTGTTGAACTCAGGGAGACCGACCCGGATAGGGTCCGGCAGCGGGACGTCATCTATGTAAAACCATTCCGAAGGCCAATCCTCGGATGCCTTCTTTGGGGTTCCGGATAGGTATACGGTCCTGGCGATGCGCCATACTTCGGCTCCGCCCACTTGGTATATAGACCCCTCTTGAGAACGGGGCACCAGGCAGAATAACCTCTTCCACAGCGCGAAATGAGCCACAACGCCTAAAAATAGCTCGCAAAGGGCGACGAAACCCGCAATATGCAATACGGATGCGGGCGTGAGATTGTGCAGCTGGAGGCCGTAGAACTCCAAAAGCCCGCGGAGAAACGGATGAATTGGAAATCCCAGACCCCTTATTAGATAGGGGACGAGGCACACCCACTCTCCTTTAGAAGGATTGGGGGTGCTCTCCGCTTGTTTTCCGCCATTGTAGGTGGCGAGACCGGCTCGGACCGGGACCATGTGTGCCTGAGGGAGAAATCCCTTGGCCTAAAGCGACACTAACTCGCTATGCGGGATGGTGCAACTCTCCCAGTCCCCGGGTTTGGGACTGGAGGGGCGAGGGGAGGAGCTGCGATGGCTGGTCATGTTGGAATGGACCTTTGCTGGAAGCGCTCTAATGATAACTCGAGGAGAGGAGAAGATGTGGTTTGGACCTAAATCCCCATCCCGTTAAATAGACGGCTCGTTTATACGGCTAGGGGTGTGGATGTAAAAACGCCTCGGCTTTTTGCATTCGTTTGACACATGGAAGACGGCCATTATTGGGCGTGGAAGCCAAGGAGCACTACATTACAAAAATTGGACATTATTCCTACAGGTACACAAGATTTGGAGAAGAACCCGCCTTGCAATGCCAAACAATCTGCACGCCGGACTCGTCGTCGTTGAAGCCTGGTTCGGGGGCTACTGAGGGAGTCCTGGATTAGGGGGTGTTCGGGTAGCCGGACTATAACTTCAGCCGGACTCCAGGACTATGAAGATACAAGATTGAAGACTTCGTCCCGTGTCCGGATGGGACTTTCCTTGGCGTGGAAGGCAAGCTTGGCGATGCGGATATTCAAGATCTCCTACCATTGTAACCGACTCTATGTAACCCTAACCCTATCCGGTGTCTATATAAACCGGAGGGTTGTAGTCCGTAGGCAATCAACTCCATATACAACAATCATACCATAGGCTAGCTTCTAGGGTTTAGCCTCCTTGATCTCGTGGTAGATCTACACTTGTACTACCCATATCATCAATATTAATCAAGCAGGACATATGGTTTTACCTCCATCAAGAGGGCCCGAACCTGGGTAAAACATCGTGTTCCCTGCCTCCTGTTACCATCCGGCCTAGACGCACAGTTCGGGACCCCCTACCTGAGATCCGCCGGTTTTGACACCGACAGCCCCCTTAAAGGCGGAACCCACAAGAAAAAATACTTACTGGTCATGGTGGATAAGTTCACCGAATGGATAGAAGCCAAGCCTGTTAAGACGGCCGAATCCGGACCGGTGATAGACTTTATATCCGGGGTTGTACACCGTTACGGCGTCCCCCATAGCATCATCACTGATAACATCATGAACTTTACGGCCGACGAGGTAAAACTCTGGTGCAAAAACATGGGCATCAAGCTCAATTATGCTTCCGTCTATCACCCACAAACTAACGGCCAGGTCGAGCGTGCAAATGGTCTTATCATGAGCGGCATCAAACCCAGATTAGTGCGGTCCCTTAAGGAATCTAACACGCGCTGGGTAGAGGAGCTCGACTCCGTACTCTGGGGGCTGCGGACCACGCCGAATCAAACCACCGGATACACATCATTCTTCATGGTGTACGGCGCAGAGGCAGTTTTGCCCTGCGACATAATTCATGACTCACCTCGAGTGCACATGTACGAAGAAAGAGAAGCCGAGCTCGATCGGCAGGACAGTTTGGACGCCTTGGAGGAAGAGCGTGACATGGCAAAAGCCCGTTCCGCATTCTATCAACAGCAGGCTCGAAGATACCAAAGCAGAGAAGTACGGGCCAAAAATTACAACGTTGGCGAATTAGTTCTACGCCTGCCGGACAAGAAAAAGGACAAACTCAAGCCCAAGTGGGAAGGTCCCTTCATAATCGACCAAGTCCTGACTGGTGGAGCGTACCGCCTGCGAGATGCATCGAATAACCGACTCGAGCCGAACCCATGGAACAGAACCCGTCTACGAAGATTCTATGCCTAGCGCCGGACTCTGTGTTCCTCTCCTTCCTCTGTCCATTTTTTATATAATTTCTGTCTTACATTTCTCTCCTTCTCCCCTCCCTCTCTCTTATAGCCTTTAAAGGCTCATAAAGTGACGTGCTATCCGCGCTCATTAAATCTGGGGGCTTCCTTAAACATAAGCTTATTTATACGGGCTTCATGCCCAACACATGTGTCACACTTCCGCATGTACCTTTTATTCGCCATTATATGCATCGATATGACTTAAGTTTTGGCCAAGCTGGGTTTCCTGGCTCCTGTGCTTACCCCTACGTTCCCGATTGTTCGGCTAGGTGGTAAAGGGAGCACCTCTGCGATTGTTACTACCGGGTCAGCCGGATGTGTACCTCAGACTGGGTGAAGCCGAGAGCTAGCGTTCTTAAGGGAATATTCGGTCGGTGAACTAAAGATGATCTTTTTTTATTTATCTATATGCCCCCAGATGTTTTTCCTGTGTCTCTTTTCGCAGAATGGACATGCACTTTAGGGCATGCCTCCCAGGGAAAGGAACCCCTAACGGAACTATTCTCCCTGGAAGATGTTTCTTACTAACCATGTAATATAACATAACTAGTTGGGCACTTGTCTGTTCAAGCACAAATGACCCCTAGGCCTGGTCTCCATGCATACCCCGGTTCTTATATAACCGCGAGGGTATTCGGACACACTCCGGACCGTCAGGTCCCGAGGTTGAAGCGGAAAGGTCGGCCATGACAAACGATCTACAATCCGGCTAGAAGGCATTACACATGTCAATTAAAACTACATAGTCAATCTGACTGATTGTATTCCTCTTCAATACCATCTAACAGGCTGTCTAGTTTACAGTCCCGTTGGGAATACTTTGCGGCCAACTCTACGGCCGTACACTAAGCTCACAGGGATCTCCTTCCCATCGGGCCCCACGGGTCCGACCTCAGCCATGTGGTTTGGGTCAGCCTTCGTGTATCGCGTCTTCACCATGGCCCAGGCTGTTGGGGAACGTTGCAGAAAAGAAAAATTTTCCTACTCGTTTCACCAAGATCATCTAGGAGTTCATCTAGCAACGAGTGATTAGATGCATCTACATACCTTTGTAGATCGCGAGCGGAAGCGTTCAAAAGAACGGTGATGATGTAGTCGTACTCGACGTGATCCAAATCACCGATGACCAGCGCCGAACGGACGGCACCTCCGCGTTCAACACACGTACGGAACAGCCACGTCTCCTCCTTCTTGATCCAGCAAGGGAGGGAGGAGAGGTTGAGGGAGATGGCACCAGCAGCAGCACGATGGCGTGGTGTTGATGGAGCTGCAGCACTCCGGCCGAGCTTCGCTAAGCACTATGGAGGTGGAGGAGGTGTTGGGGAGGTAGAAGGAGGCAACCAAAGGCCAAGGCATTCAGGTATGAAGTCCCTCCTCTCCCCCACTATATATAGGAGGGCCAAGGGGGGTGGCCGGCCCTAGGAGATCCAATCTCCTAGGGGGTGCGGCGGCCAAGGGGGGTTTCCCTCCCCCCCAAGGCACCTAGGAGGTGCCTTCCCCTCCTAGGACTCTTCCCCTTTCAAACCCTAGGCACATGGGCCTATGTGGGGCTGGTGCCCTTGGCCCATTAGGCCAAGGCGCACCCCCTACAGCCCATGTGGCCCCCCGGGACAGGTGGACCCACCCGATGGACCCCCGGGACCCTTCTGGTGGTCCCGGTACAATACCGATAACCCCGAAACTTGTCCCGATGCCCGAAACAGGACTTCCCATATATAAATCTTTACCTCCGGACCATTCCGGAACTCCTCGTGACGTCCGGGATCTCATCCGGGACTCCGAACAACATTCGGGTTACTGCATATACATATCCCTACATCCCTAGCGTAACTGAACCTTAAGTGTGTAGACCCTACGGGTTCGGGAGACAAGCAGACATGACCGAGACGACTCTCCGGTCAATAACCAACAGCGGGATCTGGATACCCATGTTGGCTCCCACATGCTCCACGATGATCTCATCGGATGAACCACGATGTCGAGGATTTAATCAACCCCGTACGCTATTCCCTTTGTCTATCGATATGTTACTTGCCCGAGATTCGATCGTCGGTATCCCAATACCTCGTTCAATCTCGTTACCGGCAAGTCACTTTACTCGTACCGTAATGCATGATCCCGTGACCAGACACTTGGTCACTCTGAGCTCATTATGATGATGCATTACCGAGTGGGCCCAGTGATACCTCTCCGTCATACGGAGTGACAAATCCCAGTCTTGATCCATGTCACCCAACAGACACTTTCGGAGATACCCGTAGTCTACCTTTATAGTCACCCAGTTACGTTGTGACGTTTGGCATACCCAAAGCACTCCTACGGTATCCGGGAGTTACACGATCTCATGGTCTAAGGAAAAGATACTTGACATTGGAAAAACTCTAGCAAACGAACTATACGATCTTGTGCTATGTTTAGGATTGGGTCTTGTCCATCACATCATTCCCCTAATGATGTGATCTCGTTATCAATGACATCCAGTGTCCATAGTCAGGAAACCATGACTATCTGTTGATCAACGAGCTAGTCAACTAGAGGCTCACTAGGGACATGTTGATGTCTGTCATTCACACATGTATTACGATTTCCGGATAACACAATTATAGCATGAATAAAGATAATTATCATGAACAAGGAAATATAATAATAATGCTTTTATTATTGCCTCTAGGGCATATTTCCAACAGTCTCCCACTTGCACTAGAGTCAATAATCTAGTTACATTGTGATGAATCGAACACCCATGGAATTCTGGTGTTGATCATGTTTTGCTCTAGGGAGAGGTTTAGTCAACGGATCTGCTACATTCAGGTCCATATGTACTTTACAAATCTCTATGTCTCCATCTTGAACATTTTCACGAATGGAGTTGAAGCGACGCTTGATGTGCCTTGTCTTCTTGTGAAACCTGGGCTCCTTGGCAAGTGCAATAGCTCCAGTGTTGTCACAGAAGAGCTTGATCGGCCCCGACACATTGGGTATGACTCCTAGGTCGGTGATGAACTCCTTCACCCATATTGCTTCATGTGCTGCCTCCGAGGCTGCCATGTACTCCGCTTCACATGTAGATCCCGCCACGACGCTTTGCTTGCAACTGCACCAGCTTACTGCCCCACCATTCAAAATATACACGTATCCGGTTTGTGACTTAGAGTCATCCAGATCTGTGTCGAAGCTAGCGTCGACGTAACCCTTTACGGCGAGCTCTTCGTCACCTCCATAAACGAGAAACATTTCCTTAGTCCTTTTCAGGTACTTCAGGATATTCTTGACCGCTGTCCAGTGTTCCTTGCCGGGATTACTTTGGTACCTTCCTACCAAACTTACGGCAAGGTTTACATCAGGTCTGGTACACAGCATGGCATACATAATAGAACCTATGGCTGAGGCATAGGGGATGACGCTCATCTCTTCTATATCTTCTGCCGTGGTCGGACATTGAGCTGAGCTCAATTTCATACCTTGCAACACAGGCAAGAACCCCTTCTTGGATTGATCCATATTGAACTTCTTCAATATCTTATCAAGGTATGTGCTTTGTGAAAGACCTATGAGGCGTCTCGATCTATCTCTATAGATTTTGATGCCTAATATATAAGCAGCTTCTCCAAGGTCCTTCATTGAAAAACTTTTATTCAAGTAGGCCTTGATGTTGTCAAAGAGTTCTATATCATTTCCCATCAAAAGTATGTCATCTACATATAATATGAGAAATGCTACAGAGCTCCCACTCACTTTCTTGTAAACGCAGGCTTCTCCATAAGTCTGTGTAAACCCAAACGCTTTGATCATCTCATCAAAGCGAATGTTCCAACTCCGAGATGCTTGCACCAGCCCATAAATCGAGCGTTGGAGCTTGCACACTTTGTCAGCATTCTTAGGATCGACAAAACCTTCCGGCTGCATCATATACAATTCTTCCTTAAGGAAACCATTAAGGAATGCCGTTTTGACGTCCATTTGCCATATTTCGTAATCATAGAATGCGGCAATTGCTAACATGATTCGGACAGACTTCAGCTTCGCTACCGGTGAGAAAGTCTCATCGTAGTCAACCCCTTGAACTTGTCGATAACCCTTAGCGACAAGCCGAGCTTTATAGATGGTCACATTACCATCCGCGTCTGTCTTCCTCTTAAAGATCCATTTATTTTCTATGGCTCGCCGCTCAACGGGCAAGTCAGTCAAAGTCCATACTTTGTTTTTATACATGGATCCTATCTCGGATTTCATGGCTTCTAGCCATTTGTCGGAATCCGGGCCCGCCATCGCTTCTTCATAGTTCGAAGGTTCACCGTTGTCTAACAGCATGATTTCCAAGACAGGGTTGCCGTACCACTCTGGTGCGGAACGTGTCCTTGTGGACCTTCGAATTTCAGTAGGGGCCTGATCAGAAGTATCTTGATCATTTTCATTAACTTCCTCTCTAGTCGGTGCAGGAACCTCAGGAACATTTTCTTGAGTTGCGCCATTTTCCGGTTCAAGAGGTAATACTTCATCAAGCTCTACTTTCCTCCCACTTACTTCTTTCGAGAGAAACTCTTTCTCCAGAAAGGACCCATTCTTGGCAACAAAGATCTTGCCTTCGGATCTGAGGTAGAAGGTGTACCCAATAGTTTCTTTTGGGTATCCTATGAAGACGCATTTTTCCGACTTGGGTTTGAGCTTTTCAGGTTGAAGTTTCTTGACATAAGCATCGCATCCCCAAACTTTTAGAAACGACAGCTTAGGTTTCTTCCCAAACCATAATTCATACGGTGTCATCTCAACGGATTTCGACGGAGCCCTATTTAAAGTGAATGCGGCAGTCTCTAAAGCATAGCCCCAAAAAGAAAGTGGTAAATCCGTAAGAGACATCATAGATCGCACCATATCTAACAGAGTGCGATTACGACGTTCGGACACACCATTACGCTGAGGTGTTCCAGGCGGCGTGAGTTGTGAAACTATTCCACATTTTCTTAAGTGTGCCCCAAACTCGTGACTCAAGTATTCTCCTCAATGATCTGATCGTAGAAACTTGATTTTCCTGTCATGTTGATTTTCAACCTCACTCTGAAATTCCTTGAACTTTTCAAAGGTTTCAGACTTGTGTTTCATTAAGTAGATATACCCATACCTACTTAAATCATCAGTGAGAGTGAGAACATAACGATAGCCACCGCGAGCCTCAACACTCATCGGACCGCACACATCAGTATGTATGATTTCCAATAAGTCGGTTGCTCGCTCCATTGTTCCCGAGAACGGAGTCTTGGTCATTTTACCCATAAGGCATGGTTCGCACGTGTCAAATGATTCATAATCAAGAGACTCTAAAAGTCCATCAGCATGGAGCTTCTTCATGCGTTTGACACCTATGTGACCAAGGCGGCAGTGCCACAAGTATGTGGGACTATCATTATCAACCTTACTTCTTTTGGTACTCACATTATGAACATGTGTAGCATCACGTTCGAGATTCATAAAGAATAAACCATTCACCATAGGAGCATGACCATAAAACATATCTCTCATAAAAATGGAACAACCATTATTCTCAGATTTAAAAGAGTAGCCATCTCGAATTAAATGAGATCCCGATACAATGTTCATGCTCAAAGCTGGCACTAAATAACAATTATTAAGGTTTAAAACTAATCCCGAAGGGAGATGCAGAGGTAGCGTACCGACGGCGATCACATTGACCTTGGAACCATTCCCGACGCGCATCGTCACCTTGTCCTTTGCTAGTTTCCGCTTATTCCGCAGCCCCTGCTTTGAGTTACAAATGTGAGCAACTGCACCGGTATCAAATACCCAGGAGCCACTATGGGCACTAGTAAGGTACACATCAATTACATGTATATCACATATACCTTTTGTTTTGCCGGCCTTCTTATCCGCTAAGTACTTAGGGCAGTTCCGCTTCCAGTGACCGCTTCCCTTGCAATAAAAGCACTCAGTCTCGGGCTTGGGTCCATTCTTTGGCTTCTTCCCGGCAGCTTGCTTGCCGGGCGCGGCAACCTCCTTGCCGTCCTTCTTGAAGTTCTTTTTACCCTTGCCTTTCTTGAACTTAGTTGTTTTATTGACCATCAACACTTGATGTTCCTTCCTGACTTCTACCTCTGCTGATTTCAGCATAGCAAATACTTCAGGAATGGTCTTTTCCATCCCCTGCATATTGAAGTTCATCACAAAGCTCTTGTAGCTTGGTGGAAGCGACTGGAGGATTCTGTCAATGACCGCATCATCCGGGAGATTAACTCCCAGCTGAGTCAAGCGGTTATGCAACCCAGACATAGTGAGTATGTGCTCACTGACAGAACTGTTTTCCTCCATCTTACAGCTGAAGAATTTGTCGGAGACTTCATATCTCTCGACCCGGGCATGAGCTTGGAAAACCATTTTCAGCTCTTCGAACATCTCATATGCTCCATGTCTCTCAAAACGCTTTTGGAGCCCCGGCTCTAGGCTGTAAAGCATGCCGCACTGAACGAGGGAGTAGTCATCGAAACATGCCTGCCAAGCATTCATAACATCTTGTTCTGCAGGGAGAACGGGTGCGTCACCAAGCGGTGCTTGTAGGACATAATCTTTCTTGGCAGCTATGAGGATGATCCTCAGGTTCCGGACCCAGTCCGTATAGTTGCTGCCATCGTCTTTCAGCTTAGTTTTCTCTAGGAACGCGTTGAAGTTGAGGACTACGTTGGCCATTTGATCTACAAGACATATTGCAAAGATTTTAGACTAAGTTCATGATAATTAAGTTCAACTAATCAAATTATTAGTGAACTCCCACTTAGATTAGACATCCCTCTAGTCATCTAAGTATTACATGATCCGAGTTAAACTAGACCGTGTCCGATCATCACGTGAGACGGACTAGTCAACATCGGTGAACATCTTCATGTTGATCGTATCTTCTATACGACTCATGCTCGACCTTTCGGTCTTCTGTGTTCCGAGGCCATGTCTGTACATGCTAGGCTCGTCAAGTCAACCTAAGTGTTTGCATGTGTAAATCTGTCTTACACCCGTTGTATGTGAACGTCTGAATAAAACACCCGATCATCACGTGGTGTTTTGAAACAGCGAACTGTCGCAACGGTGCATAGTTAGGGGGAACAATTCTTGAATTTTATTGTGAGGGATCATCTTATTTACTACCGTCGTTCTAAGTAAACAAGATGCAAAACATGATAAACATCACATGCAATCAAATAATAAACGTGACATGATATGGCCAATATCACATAGCTCCTTTGATCTCCATCTTGGGGCTCCATGATCATCTTGTCACCGGCTTGACACCATGATCTCCATCATCATGATCTCCATCATCATGATCTCCATCATCGTGTCTCCATGAAGTTGCTCGCCAACTATTACTTCTACTACTATGGCTAACGCGTTTAGCAATAAAGTAAAGTAATTTACATGGCGTTTCTTGATGACACGCAGGTCATATAAAAGAATAAGGACAACTCCTATGGCTCCTGCCGGTTGTCATACTCATCGACATGCAAGTCGTGATTCCTATTACAATAGCATGAACATCTCATACATCACATATAGATCATTCATCATTCATCACAACTTTGGCCATATCATATCACAAACCACTTGCTGCAAAAACAAGTTAGACGTCCTCTAATTGTTGTTGCAAGTTTTACGTGGCTGAATTAGGGTTCTAGCAAGAACGTCTTCTTACCTACGTTAAAGCCACAACGTGATTTGTCAACTTCTATTTACCCTTCATAAGGACCCTGTTCATCGATTCCGCTCCAACTAAAGTAGGAGAGACAGACACCCGCCAGCCACCTTATGCAACTAGTGCATGTTAGTCGGTGGAACCGGTCTCACGTAAGCGTACGTGTAAGGTTGGTCTGGGCCGCTTCATCCCACAATACCGCTGAAGCAAGAAAGGACTAGTAACGGCAAGAAAGTTGACAAATCTACGCCCACAACAAATTGTGTTCTACTCGCGCAAGAAGAACTACGCATAGACCTAGCTCATGATGCCACTGTTGGGGAACGTTGCAGAAAACAAAAAATTTCCTACTCGTTTCACCAAGATCATCTAGGAGTTCATCTAGCAACGAGTGATTAGATGCATCTACATACCTTTGTAGATCGCGAGCGGAAGCGTTCAAAAGAACGGTGATGATGTAGTCGTACTCGACGTGATCCAAATCACCGATGACCAGCGCCGAACGGACGGCACCTCCGCGTTCAACACACGTACGGAACAGCCACGTCTCCTCCTTCTTGATCCAGCAAGGGAGGGAGGAGAGGTTGAGGGAGATGGCACCAGCAGCAGCATGACGGCGTGGTGTTGATGGAGCTGCAGCACTCCGGCCGAGCTTCGCTAAGCACTATGGAGGTGGAGGAGGTGTTGGGGAGGTAGAAGGAGGCAACCAAAGGCCAAGGCGTTCAGGTATGAAGTCCCTCCTCTCCCCCACTATATATAGGAGGGCCAAGGGGGGGTGGCCGGCCCTAGGAGATCCAATCTCCTAGGGGGTGCGGCGGCCAAGGGGGGTTTCCCTCCCCCCCAAGGCACCTAGGAGGTGCCTTCCCCTCCTAGGACTCTTCCCCTTTCAAACCCTAGGCGCATGGGCCTATGTGGGGCTGGTGCCCTTGGCCCATTAGGCCAAGGCGCACCCCCTACAGCCCATGTGGCCCCCCGGAACAGGTGGACCCACCCGGTGGACCCCTGGGACCCTTCCGGTGGTCCCGGTACAATACCGATAACCCCGAAACTTGTCCCGATGCCCGAAACAGGACTTCCCATATATAAATCTTTACCTCCGGACCATTCCGGAACTCCTCGTGACGTCCGGGATCTCATCCGGGACTCCGAACAACATTCGGGTTACTGCATATACATATCCCTACATCCCTAGCGTAACTGAACCTTAAGTGTGTAGACCCTACGGGTTCGGGAGACAAGCAGACATGACGGAGATGACTCTCCGGTCAATAACCAACAGCGGGATCTGGATACCCATGTTGGCTCCCACATGCTCCACGATGATCTCATCGGATGAACCACGATGTCGAGGATTCTATCAACCCCGTACGCTATTCCCTTTGTCTATCGATATGTTACTTGCCCGAGATTCGATCGTCGGTATCCCAATACCTCGTTCAATCTCGTTATCGGCAAGTCACTTTACTCGTACCGTAATGCATGATCCCGTGACCAGACACTTGGTCACACTGAGCTCATTATGATGATGCATTACCGAGTGGGCCCAGTGATACCTCTCCGTCATACTGAGTGACAAATCCCAGTCTTGATCCATGTCACCCAACAGACACTTTCGGAGATACCCGTAGTCTACCTTTATAGTCACCCAGTTACGTTGTGACGTTTGGCATACCCAAAGCACTCCTACGGTATCCGGGAGTTACACGATCTCATGGTCTAAGGAAAAGATACTTGACATTGGAAAAACTCTAGCAAACGAACTATACAATCTTGTGCTATGTTTAGGATTGGGTCTTGTCCATCACATCATTCCCCTAATGATGTGATCTCGTTATGAATGACATCCAGTGTCCATAGTCAGGAAACCATGACTATCTGTTGATCAACGAGCTAGTCAACTAGAGGCTCACTAGGGACATGTTGATGTCTGTCATTCACACATGTATTACGATTTCCGGATAACACAATTATAGCATGAATAAAGACAATTATCATGAACAAGGAAATATAATAATAATGCTTTTATTATTGCCTCTAGGGCATATTTCCAACACAGGCCTCCCTGGCGCCTTGACGGCAGGCCGACATCTTCCACAATCGGAAGCGCCGCCGCGCTCCCTTCAGCTTTTCTACAAGCTCTCCAAGGCCTTCGCGCATGGAGATGGATGGCCACAAGGCCTGGGCGACGCCGTGCATCACCTGCCGAATTCGCTCGTGCAGTTGTGAGAGCTCGGGATGAATGTCACCCGTAGAACCGGGCATTTTCTCTGCAGGATGACCTGTTAGCATACCTACAGACATTACTCCGTTAGTCGACTTCCTCGCCGAACTCTTTTTTCAAAGTTCGTTTAAGCACTTACTAAATATGTCGCGTCGAAGCTGCTGATTCTCCTTAACGGAGTCCAACAGCTGGGCACGAACATCCTTCAGTTCAACGCCCAGCTTGGTGTTGGCATCTTGGAGATTGTTCTTCTCCCGCCTCACCTTTGTCAGCACGCTCTCACCAGCCTGCAGCTGGCGTAGGAGTTGTTGCTCTTCCGGATTTAATCCGGCGCCATCTGCAATTTCATTTGTCAGATTTGCACACACGCCACACTTTGCAAAATACTTATCTTTCGAAGCATATATTACCAGTGGGGGTCTCCTTGGGCTCCCCTGCCGCGGCTAGTGCGGCCTCAAGTTGGGCTTTGCACTCTTCCAGCTCCTGGGACAGTAGGGTATTCTTTTCTGTAAGAACCTGCATAACAAATGATCCATAAATCAGTTATTCCAACTGTTTGAAGTCTCGGGGGCTACTGGTATATATATAATTACCAAAATTTTCTTACCCGTATGTCTTTTACATATTGCTCCGTGGCTCTGGCTAGACCATTTTGAGCGGCACGGAGGTACACATCTCCCGAATTGAAGGCATCCAATGCCTCTTGGGAGAAACAAGCGTCGCAAAGAACTGTCTGGCGACACCTATGGTTCATGGCACTCTCCACCTCGGAATTGGTGGCAGACAGCCTGTCCGCGTCCTCTGTCGGAGGAGCGTCCGGTGCGTGCCTTGTGTTCGCCTCCGCTTCCGGACCAGGCTCTGGAGCCTGACTGGTGGAGGCGCGATTGGCAACCTCTCCGGATATAGTCCGACGAGGTCTCTTCATCCTGAAGAAAGCACGAGCGTTAGTATGCCTTAAAGGAATAACACCTGGGAATAAGATGGCGCGCTATACCTTTGCGCCGGTGTCTCAGTCCGGACCACACTTCTTTTCAGCCCGCGGGGCCTTGCCGCCCCTCGTTGGCTAGTCGCCGCAGGCTCGGCCTCCCGTCTCAAGGACCTCCCCTGCAAAATACGGTTGTCATATAGCAATCGAAAACACGCGAGGATAGATCCCTTTTCAAAGTGCTGGGACTTCGGTCTCAGTTACCCGTGAGGCTGGGAGTAGCCCTGGGTAATCGGCCGTAATGTCCACCAAGGCGTTGTCCTTTATCAATTGATGAAACACCTCATCAATCAGCTCCACAGATAAGTCCGGATCCTTTTGAGAGGCCAGGTCGAGGGACCGTCCCGGATCCTCGGGTTGTGGAGGAGGCTGTTTATTTCTTTGACAGCCTGGCGCAGTTCCTGCGTTGAAGTCGTTAGACTGAATATTTAACGATGGGAATATAAAATGGATGGGCAAGTAAAAGTGTCCACTTACCCAACTTGGGGGATTATACATAGAAAATCCACCCTGTGGGTTGACATGGAGAAATTCCTCCTCTTCTCCCTTGTACAAAGCGGACAAGGTCTTTATTAGAGCGGCAGCCGAATCCGGCCCCTTATGGTCGTGGCGGGTGGCGTCGTCCTCCCCGTTGAAGTCCCACATGGGGTGGCCTCTATACTGGAGCGGCTACACCCCTCGCATGATGCATGCGGCCATGACCCCGATCATGGTCAGTCCGGAATGAGCCAACAATCTTATCCGGCCCATCAGGTAAAGAACGTCCTTGTCGCTTTCCCTCTAAGGGCTCCGTGGACGCCAGCTTAGGCGCTTCTTTAGGGCAGCACTGTCGAACTCAGGGAGGCCGATCCGGACAGGATCCGGCAGCGGGACGTCCTCTATATAAAACCATTCCGAAGGCCAGTCCTCGGACGCCTTCCTTGGGGTTCCGGATAGATATCTGGTCCCGGCGATGCGCCACACTTCGGCTCCGCCCACTTGATATATTGACCCCTTCTGAGAACAGGGCACAAGGCATAATAGCCTTTTCCACAACGCGAAATGAGCCTCGCAGCCCAAAAACAGCTCGCAAAGGGCTACGAAGCCCGCGAGATGCAATATGGAGGCAGGCGTGAGGTTGTGCAGCTGGAGGCCATAGAACTCCAGGAGCCCCCAGAGAAAGGGATGGATTGGAAATTCGAGCCCTCTTATTAAGTAAGGGACAAGGCATATCCGCTCTCCTTTGGAGGGATTGGGGGCGCTCTCCGCTTGCTCTCCGCCATTATAGGTGGCAAGTCCGGCTCGAACCGGGACCATATAGGCCGGGGGAGAAATCCCTTGGTCTGGAGCGTCACTAGCTCGATGTGCAGGATGGAGCACCTCTTCCAATCTCCAGACTGAGGGCTGGAAGGGCGAGAGGAGGAGCTGCGGTGGCCGGCCACGATAGAATGGACCTCTGTCGGATACGCTCTGATGAATACTCGCGGAGGGGAGAAGGTGTGGTTTGGATCTAAATCCCCGTCCCCTGAAATAGGCGGCTCATTCACGCGGCTAGGGGTGTAAATATAAAAAAACACCCTGACTTTTCGTATTCGTTTGACACGTGGAAGACGGCCATTTTTGGGCGTAGAAGCCAAGGAGCACTACATTTACAAGAAACCAGACACTATTCAACAGGTACACAGAATTTGGAGGAGAACCCGCCTTGCAATGCCGAAGACAATTTGCGCGCTGGACTCGTCGTCATTGAAGCCTGGTTCGGGGGCTACTGAGCGAGTCCTGGATTAGGGGGTGTCCGGATAGCCGGACTATACCTTCGGCCGGACTCCTGGAGTATGAAGATACAAGATTGAAGACTTCGTCCCATGTCCGGAAGGGACTTTCCTTGGCGTGGAAGGCAAGCTTGGCGATACGGATATGTAGATCTCCTACCATTGTAACCGACTCTATGTAACCCTAGCCCTCTTCGTTGTCTATATAAACCAGAGGGTTTTAGTCCGTAGGAACAGACAATCATACCATAGGCTAGCTTCTAGGGTTTAGCCTCTCTGATCTCGTGGTAGATCTACTCTTGTACTACCCATATCATCAATATTAATCAAGCAGGACGTAGGGTTTTACCTCCATCAAGAGGGCCCGAACCTGGGTAAAACATCGGGTCCCTTGCCTCCTATTACCATCCGCCTAGACGCACAGTTCGGGACCCCCTACTCGAGATCCGCCGGTTTTGACACCGACAGGTACCAAGAAGGATTTCTGGCGCCGTTGCCGGGGAGTCTATGCAAAAGTCAACATACCAAGTACCCATCACAAACCCTTATCTCCCGCATTACATTATTTGCCATTTGCCTCTCGTTTTCCTCTCCCCCCACTTCACCCTTGTCATTTTATTCGCCCTCTCTCTCTCTCCATCCTCCTCCTCTTTCTCTATTCACCTCTTTTTGCCCGTCTCTTGTTTGCTTGTGTGTTGGATTGCTTGCCTGTCACGATGGCTCAAGATAATACCAAATTGTGTGACTTTACTAATACCAACAACAATGATTTTATTAGCACTCCGATTGCTCCTCTTACCAATGCTGAATCTTGTGAAATTAATGCTACTTTGCTGAATCCTGTCATGAAAGATCCGTTTTCCGGCCTTCCTAGTGAAGATGCCGCTACCCATCTAAACAACTTTGTTGATTTGAGTGATATGCAAAAGAAGAAAGATGTGGACAATGATATTGTTAAATTGAAGCTATTTCCTTTTTTGCTTAGAGATCGTGCTAAAGCTTGGTTTTCGTCTTTGCCTAAAAATAGTATTGATTCGTGGAATAAGTGCAAAGATGCTTTTATCTCTAAGTATTTTCCTCCCGCTAAGATCATCTCTCTTAGAAATGATATTATGAATTTTAAGCAACTTGATCATGAACATGTTGCACAAGCTTGGGAGAGGATGAAATTAATGATACGTAATTTCCCTACACATGGTTTGAATTTATGGATGATTATACAAAATTTTTATGCCGGATTGAATTTTGCTTCTAGAAACCTTTTAGATTCGGCCACGGGAGGCACTTTTATGGAAATCACTTTAGGAGAAGCTACTAAACTCCTAGATAATACTATGGTTAATTATTCTCAATGGCACACCGAAAGATCTACTAATAAGAAAGTGCATGCGATAGAAGAAATTAATGTTTTGAGTGGAAACATGGATGAACTTATGAAATTATTTGCTAATAAAAGTTTTTCTTCTGATCCTAATGATATGCCTTTGTCTACTTTGATTGAGAATAATAATGAATCTTTGGATGTGAATTTTGTTGGTAGGAATAATTGTGGTAACAACGCGTATAGAGGAAACTTTAAGCCTAGGCCTTATCATAGTAATTCCTCTAATAATTATTGTAACTCCTACAACAATTCTTATGGAAATTTTAATAATATGCCCTCTGATTTTGAATCTAATATTAAAGAATTTATTACTTCGCAAAAGAATTTCAATGCTTTGATTGAAGGAAATTTGCTTAAGATTGATGAGTTGGCCAGGAACGTTGATAGAATTTCTCTTGATGTTGATTCTTTGAAACTTAGATCTATTCCACCTAAGCATGATATCAATGAGTCTCTCAAAGATATGGGAATTTCCATTGATGAGTGCAAAGAAAGAACCGCTAGGATGCATGCTAAGAAAGATTGCTTTATAAAAGCGTGTTCTTCTAGTTTCCATGATAACAAAGATGAAGATCTAAAAGTTATTAATGTGTCCCCTATTAAATCTTTGTTTTGTAATATTAATCTTGATAATGATGGGACTGAATATGATCCACCTTTACCTAGAAGGCGTTCCAAAAATTCGGAGTCTTTAGATCTTGATGCTAAAATTGTTAAAAGTGGGATTGAAGAAGTCAAAACTTTAAATGTTGATGAACCCACTATTTTGGATTTCAAGGAATTTAGTTATGATAATTGGTCTTTGATAAATTGTATTTCCTTGTTGCAATCCGTGCTAAATTCTCCTCATGCTTATAGTCAAAATAAAGCCTTTACCAAACATATCGTTGATGCTTTCATGCAATCTTATGAAGAAAAATTTGAGTTGGAAGTTTCTATCCCTAGAAAACTTTATGATGAGTTGAAACCTACTATTAAAATTAAAATTAAATATCATGAGTGCTATGCTTTGTGTGATTTGGGTGCTAGTGTTTCCACGATTCCTAAGAGTTTGTGTGATTTGCTAGGTTTCCGTGATTTTGATGATTGATCTTTAAACTTGCACCTTGCGGATTCCACTATAAAGAAACCTATGGGAAGAATTAATGATGTTCTTATTGTTACAAATAGGAACTATGTGCCCGTAGATTTTATTGTTCTTGACATAGATTGCAATCCTTCATGTCCTATTATTCTTGGTAGACCTTTCCTTAGAACGATTGGTGCAATTATTGATATGAAGGAAGGGAATATTATATTCCAATTTCCATTAAGGAAATTCATGGAACACTTCCCTAGAAAGAAAATTAAATTACCATATGAATCTATTATGAGAGCCACTTATGGATTTCTTACCAAAGATGGCAATACCTAGATCTATCTTCGCTGTTATGCCTAGCTAGGGGCGTTAAATGATAGCGCTTGTTGGGAGGCAACCCAATTTTTTTTATTCCTTGATTTTTGCTGCTGTTTAGTAATAAATAATTTATCTAGCCTCTGTTTTGGTTGTGTTTTTTGTGTTTAATTAGTGTTTGTGCCAAGTAGAACCGTTGGGAAGACTTGGGGAAAGTCTTTTTAATCTTCCTGTAAAAAATAGAAACTTTAGCGCTCACAAGAATTGCTGTCATTTTTATTTGGAAAGTGCTATTTAGTTAATAATTTTTGCAGATGATTAATATATAAATTCCTCACGTCCAGAAATTTATTTTAGAATTTTTGGGGTTCCAGATCTTGAGTTAGCTACAGATTACCACAGACTATTCTGTTTTTGACAGATTCTGTTTTTCGTGTGTTGTTTGCTTATTTTAATGAATCTATGGCTAGTAAAATAGTTTATAAACCATAGAGAAGTTGGAATACAGTAGGTTTGACACCAATATAAATAAATAATGAGTTCATTACAGTACCTTGAAGTGGTGTTTTGTTTTCTTTCGCTAACGGAGCTCACGAGATTTTCTACTTTAAGTTTTGTGTTGTGAAGTTTTCAAGTTTTGGGTAAAGATTTGATGGATTATGGAGCAAGGAGTGGCAAGATACTAAGCTTGGGGATGCCCATGGCACCCCCAAGATAATCTAAGGACACCTAAAAGTCAAAGCTTGGGTATGCCCCGGAAGGCATCCCCTCTTTCGTCTACTACCATCAGTAACTTTACTTGGAGCTATATTTTTATTTACCACATGATATGTGTTTTGCTTGGAGCGTCTTGTATTATTTGAGTATTTATTTGTTAGTTTTCCACAATCATACTTGCTGTACACACCTTTTGAGAGAGACACACATGATTCGGAAATTGTTAGAATACTCTATGTGCTTCACTTATATCTTTTGAGTTATATAGTTTTTGCTCTAGTGCTTCACTTATATCTTTTAGAGCACGTTGGTGGATTTGTTATAGAAACCATTGTTCTCTCATGCTTCACTTAGATTATGTTGAGAGTCCTGCAAAACAGCGTGGTAAATTGCTTTAATTATGTTAGGCATTCAAGATTAATAATAAAATTTTCTTATGAGTGTGTTGAATACTATGAGAAGTTTGATACTTGGTAATTGTTTTGAGATATGGAGATGGTGATATTAGAGTCATGCTAGTTGAGTAGTTGTGAATTTTAGAAAAACTTGTGTTAAAGTTTGTGATTCTCGTAGCATGCACGTATGGTGAACCGTTATGTGATGAAGTTGGAGCATGATTTATTTATTGATTGTCTTCCTTATGAGTAGCGGTCGAGGACGAGCGATGGTCTTTTCCTACCAATCTATCCCCCTAGGATCATGCGCGTAATACTTTGCTTTGATAACTTGTAGATTTTTGCAATAATTATATGATTTCTTTATGACTAATGTTGAGTCCATGGATCATACGCACTCTCACCCTTCCACCATTGCTATCCTCTCTAATACCGCGCACCTTTCGCCGGTATCATACGCCCACCATATACCTTCCTAAAAACATCCACCATACCTACCTATCATGGCATTTCCATATCCATTCTGAGATATATTGCCATGCAACTTACCACCGTTCCGTTTACTATGACATGCTCCATCACTGTCATATTGCTTTGCGTGATCATGTAGTTGACATTGTATTCGTGGCAAAGCCACCGTTCATAATTCTTTCATACATGTCACTCTTGATTCATTTCATATCCCAGTACACCGCCGGAGGCATTCACATAGAGTCATATTTTGTTCTAAGTATTGAGCTGTAATTGTTGAGTTGTAAGTAAATAAAAAAGTGTGATGATCATCATTTTTAGAGCATTGTCCCAAGTGAGGAAAGGATGATGGAGACTATGATTCCCCCACAAGTCGGGATGAGACTCCGGACTAAATAAAAAAGAAAGAGAAAAGGCCCAAATAAAAAATGAGAGAAAAAGAGAGAAGGGACAATGCTACTATCCTTTTACCACACTTGTGCTTCAAAGTAGCACCAACATCTTCATAGAGAGTCTCCTATGTTATCACTTTCATATACTAGTGGGAATTTTCCATTATAGAACTTGGCTTGTATATCCCAATGATGGGCTTCCTTAAAATTCCCTAGGTCTTCGTGAGCAAGCGAGTTGGATGCACACCCACTTAGTTCTTTTTGTTGAGCTTTCATATACTTATAGCTCTAGTGCATCTGTTGCATGGCAATCCCTACTCACTCACATTGATATCTATTAATGGGCATCTCCATAGCCCGTTGATATGCCTAGTTGATGTGAGACTATCTTCCCCCTTTTTGTCTTCTCCACAACCACCATTCTGTTCCACCTATAGTGCTATGTCCATGGCTCATGCTCATGTATTGCGTGAAGATTGAAAAAGTTTGAGAACACTAAAAGTATGAAACAATTGCTTGGCTTGTCATCGGGGTTGTGCATGATTTAAATACTTTGTGTGGTGAAGATGGAGCATGCAGACTATATGATTTTGTAGGGATAACTTTCTTTGGCCATGTTATTTTGAAGAGACATAATTGCTTAAGTTAGTATGCTTGAAGATTATTTCTATGTCAATATTGAACTTTTGTCTTGAATCTTTTGGACCTGAATATTCATACCACAATTAAGAAGAATTACATTGAAATTATGCCAAGTAGCATTCCACATCAAAAATTATGTTTTTATCATTTACCTACTCGAGGACGAGCAGGAATTAAGCTTGGGGATGCTTGATACGTCTCGAACGTATCTATAATTTTTGATTGTTCCATGCTATATTATATCCTGTTTTGGACATTATTGGGCTTTATTATACACTTTTATATTATTTTTGGGACTAACCTATTAATCGGAGGCCCAACCCAGAATTGTTGTTTTTTGCCTATTTCAGAGTTTCGCAGAAAAAGAATATCAAACGGAGTCCAAACGGAATGAAACCTTCGGGAACGAGATTTTCAGAACAAACGTGATCCAGAGGACTTGGACCCTACGTCAAGACATCAAATAGGAAGGCGCGAGGTAGGGGGCACGCCTACCCAGGCACGCCCTCCACCCTCATGGGGCTCATGTTGCTCCACCGACGTACTTCTTCCTCATATATATACCTATGTACCCCCAAACTACCATATACGGAGCCAAAACCCTAATTCCACCGCCGTAACTTTCTGTATCCACAAGATCCCATCTTGGGGCCTTTTCTGGAGCTCCGCCGGAGGGGGTATCGATCATGGAGGGCTTCTACATCAACACCATAGCCTCTCCGATGAAGTGTGAGTAGTTTACTTCAGACCTTCGGGTCCATAGTTATTAGCTAGATGGCTTCTTCTCTCTTTTTGAATCTCAATACAAAGTTCTCCCCCTCTCTTGTGGAGATCTATTCGATGTAATCTTCTTTTGCGGTGTGTTTGTTGTGACCGATGAATTGTGGGTTTATGATCAAGTTTATCTATGAACAATATTTGAATCTTCTCTGAATTCTTTTATGTATGATTGGTTATCTTTGCAAGTCTCTTTGAATTATTAGTTTGGTTTGGCCTACTAGATTGATCTTTCTTGCAATGGGAGAAGTGCTTCGCTTTGGGTTCAATCTTGTGGTGTCCTTTCCCAGTGACAGTAGGGGCAGCAAGGCACGTATTGGATTGTTGCCATCGATGATAACAAGATGGGGTTTATATCATATTGCATGAGTTTATCCCTCTACATCATGTCATCTTGCTTAAAGTGTTACTCTGTTCTCTTGAACTTAATACTCTAGATGCATGCTGGATAGCGGTCAATGTGTGGAGTAATAGTAGTAGATGCAGGTAGGAGTCGGTCTACTTGTCTTAGACGTGATGCCTATATACATGATCATACCTAGATATTCTCATAACTATGCTCAATTCTATCAATTGCTCAACAGTAATTTGTTCACCCACTGTAATACTTATGCTCTCGAGAGAAGCCACTAGTGAAACCTATGGCCCCCGGGTCAATTTTCCATCATATTAATCTTCCAATACTTAGTTATTTCCTTTGCCATTTATTTTACTTGTATCTTTATATCTCTTTATCATAAAAATACCAAAAATATTATCATATCATGTCTATCAGATCTCACTTTTGTAAGTGACCGTGAAGGGATTGACAACCCCTTTATCGTGTTGGTTGCGAGGAGTTTATTTGTTTGTGTAGGTGCGAGGGACTCGTGTGTGGCCTCCTACTGGATTGATAACTTGCTTCTCAAAAACTGAGGGAAATACTTATGCTGCTCTGCTGCATCACCCTTTCCTCTTCAAGGGAAAACCAACGCAGTGCTCAAGAGGTAGCAGCGGTGGAGCTCGAGCGGCAGAAGGGTTGCGAGAGAAAGAAGGAACAAGGAGAAAAATGGGAGATGGTTTCGGATCCTATTTATAAGGAGACAGGGAACAGGCAGGTGCGAAATACGAGGGAGCCGAAAATATGGTCATCCAACTACCAGGACGCCTTGATTTTCAGGATAATCATTAAGATAAAGATCCATTGAGATATGTTGGAGGAAGTGTGAAGTAATGGCAGATAATGTCATGGCGGGTTATCACAAATCTTGGAGATGACATCATGGCGGGTTACAAATTTTCGCACAATAAAGAGCAGAAGATTTCCTATAAGTGTTGAAGATTGACATGAACCAGTTCAAATCAATCTGGGGCCTAATGTTGGAGATATAACTATTAGGTATGACTCGCCCAGGAGGGGCCAGGTTATACCTATGGTGATTCATGAAGCCCAAGACATCTCTGGAAGATGGCGGTTCAGTTAAGGGCTGAAAGTGCTAGTGATCGACTAGAGGGGGGTGAATAGGCGATTTTTATGAAAGTCTTCAAAACATGTAAGTTTGAAAGACAAACGATAGAAATAAACCTATTACCATGCAGGGGAAGGTAGACTACACTAGGCAAACCATAGTCAAGTATTCAATGAAATGAAAGCACAATGACTAATAGCAGCTAGGTAGTAAGGATCAGGTAGGAAGATAATGTGAAGCCAATCAGAACAAGTAATCACTCGGTGAAGCCAAATGGTGTTGCAATCGTACAATGACTTCACAAGGACCAACAGTAAGTAAAGGGAAGGGAAGGACGAAACCAGTGACTCATTGAACACAATGATTTGTTGGACCAGTTCCAGTTGCTGTGACAACTGTACATCTGGTTAGGGAGGCTGAGATTCAACTCAGAAGACCTCGTCTTCACCTTATTCCCCTTGAGCTAAGGACACACAGTCCTCGCCCAATCACTCTGGTAAGTCTTCAAGGTAGACTTCCAAACCTTCACAGACTTCATTCACCGGCGATCCACAATGACTCTTGGATGCTCAGAACGCGACGCCTAACCGGCTGGAGGATTCACAGTCCTCAAGTGTAATAAGTCTTCAGATCACACAGACAGGAAGACTTAAGTGATGCCTAACACTCTTTGGCCCTGGGTGGTTAGGGCTTTATCCTCTCAAGGAATTCTCTCTCAAAGGCTTCGAGGTGGGTTGCTCTCAAACGACAAAAGCCGTGCTTTAACTCTGAGCAGCCAACCATTTATGGTTGTAGGGGGTGGGCTATTTATAGCCACTAGGAAACCCGACCTGATTTGTCCAAAATGACCCTAGGTCACTAAGGAACTGACACGTGTTCCAACGGTCAGATTTCAAACACACATGGCAACTTTACTTGGGCTACAAGCAATGGTGACTTATCCAACTCTCGACAAGATTTACTCTCATAGTCTTCACTCAAAGATATAGGATTTTGGTTAAGCATCACTTCAGTCATTCTGACTGGTTCTCTTGGACCCCACTTAACAGTACCGTGGTTCCTATGACTCAACAAAGAAAAACACAGAACGACGAAACTGCTAAGTCTTCGCGCTCCATAGTCTTCATGCGATGTCTTCTCTTGTCATAGTCTTCAATGTGAATGTCTTCACATACCACCTTTGACTTCAATATCTTCATACATTTTTAGGGGTCATCTCTGGTAGGAAAACCGAATCAATGAGGGACTTATACCTGTGTTATCCTGCAATTCTCACAAACACATTAGTCCCTCAACTAGGTTTGTCGTCAATACTCCAAAACCAACTAGGGGTGGCACTAGATGCACTTACAATCTCCCCCTTTTTGGTGATTGATGACAAACTAGTTGAAGTTTTCAACAAGGAATATAATATGTGAAATTGTAAAGGATAGGGAATTGTCTTCATAAGTTGCAAGGGCTCCCCCCGAAGATGTGCATATAAGTAATTTGCTTTTGGAATGCAAATGCACATGGCAGGTTGTACTTGTGGAGATCCTCTTCAATTTATGATGACAATTCATCATGCATGAAAAGTATGTGAAGATAACGACATGCATAATGGAAAATGGACGTCTGCAAAATGATCTAAGTGCGGAAGTTATCCGCACATGCGGAATTTATCATCGCATCACAGAATAGCAAATAAGTAGCAGACGACCATCGAGTTTAAGTGTTACAACTCAAAGAACCAAATGTATCAAAACGAGAGTTGTAAACACTAGGCAAAACATAAAGTAACCGCCCATATGGACCCGCTTGAAGACTATCAAACTCATATGCTTCTCCCCCTTTTGTCAGTAAGGACCAAAAGGTTTGAAGACATAGAGCATCTACTCATTCCCATGAGGAGTAGGTGAAGCAGCAAGGTCGTCGGTGTTGTTCGGCGGTGCAGACGAACTCGGGGCAGTGTTGATGCGTGCAGAAGTAGGGAGCGGTGAAGTGGCATCGTCTTCGTCCTCGATCATTCTGGCATTCACAGTTGCCGCGGAGGAAGAGAACTCAGAGTCTTCAAGAGACGGAGTTCGTCGCAGCACAGTCCTTCTTGGAGGTGTGGAGTCAAACTTGAAGCGTTCAGAGAAGCCATCCTCTTGAAGATCATCTTCAGAACACATAAGCGTCAGCCCTTTCCATGTATGCCGACAGGTTTCATGGGCAACAAAGGTAGTCTTGGTGGAAAGATTGCGAATGCGGTTGACATCCACCAAGAGGCTTTGCATTTGGCACTTCAGCCAGTAATGATGCCTATCCTGTTTCTGATGAAGGGCAACCAGAAGCTCTCGATCATTGAGAACACGAGATCGCTTCTTGGGCCGTTGGGCAATAGTGCTTTCAGTGGCTTCAGTGAGGGCACGATGAGGTGCACGTGTAGTACCAGCCAGAGGATAAACACGAGTGACTGCTTCAACTCCTTCAATGTTTTGAGAGAAACTTTGATGCTCGGCATTCTGAAGACTAAGAGGCTCATTGGCAGGCTCTGGATAGATGGCTTCAACGGACATATCAACGTCGGGCAGAAAGATCCGATGATTGCGAGCAGAGGGCTGATATGAGACATCTGAGTGTAGTTTGATCAGCCGCATTATCCATGGAGCGTAAAACTTCAAGCCAAAAAGATCAGATCCTGATGCAGCAAATTGGTGGATGAAGAAGTCTTGTGCATTGAGGCATTTGCCGTGAAGAATATAAAAGACCAAAGTCTTCATTGCACCTTCCAGCTTTGCATGTGGAGAATGTCCTTTGATGGGCCAGAGAGTTCGCCTGATAATGTGATAGATAGTGCGTGGCAGATACTCAAGGTCTTCAACAAAGAACTCCTTAGGATATGCAGCATCTGGAGGCAAAGGCTTCATCATGCTAAGCATCTGACTCATGTTCTGTTCAGGCTTCTGAAAGATGCTCTCCATAGCTGCACTGTGAAGCTGACAACCAGGTTCATAAAGATCTCCAGGAGTGGGCAGACCAGTGAGCTCAATGATATCAAAGGCTTTGGCTTCGTGATGAACATTGCCGGTCATCCACTCAAGGACCCAAGTCTTCGGATCTCTGTTGTAGCCACGAATGTGAAGAGTGGCATAGAATTGGAGCAACAACTGTTCATTCCAGTGCTCTTGGTCGGTGACGAAAGGCAACAGTCCAGACTCTTTGAAGCAATCCAGAGCTTCTTCCAAGCAAGGCAGACCAGTTATGGCTTTAGTGTCAAGACGCATATGAGGGAAAATGCGACCTTGATTGTACAGAATGCATGAGTAATAACTTCACTTCGGATAGCTCCAGAACCAATCAGAAGATATTCTTTCCCTTGAGTAGGGGTTCTTGGCGCTATTGAAGAAGGTGTTGTCTTCTTTGAAGCCGTTGACATTAAAGGATCCGGGTGCTGATGCAGGACCTGGAAACCTGGGCAACCTTGGCATTGGCTCCTGTACCTGAGGCCTGTGCTCAACGTGATAGTCAAACTGAGGACCAGCAGCAGGCGCTGGAACAGGAGCAGTAGCATCATTGGCTTCACTGACTTCTGGCACATTGGTTGGTGCACTCCACATTTGCTTCAGCCATGACAACGTCATTGGCTTCATTTGTGTTGGTGGTGGTAGCCTCTAGATTCTCAACCTCCACTTGATGAGCTGGAGGGTCGGGCACAGACACGTTCTCCTTGAGAACAGCTTCTTTAGTAATGGGGGAGTAGGGACACGTTCTTCTTCTCGTGTGTCATCGACTGATGCAGCTGGAATGTCTTCAGCAGCTTTAGCCTCAGACTCGGAGACATTCACAGTAGGAGTGGCATCTGGAAATACTTGATGTGCAACAGATTGGTGGGGCACTTCTCCTTCTGGAACGCTCAAAAGAGGGACTTGAGACCTTGGTCCTTTGCGAAGCCTGCGTAACGCTGGCGATGCCTCTGGAGATGGAGTTGGCTGGGCCTCAAAGTCATCTTCTTCTTCTTGCCGGGGTGGTGTGACTTGTTATTGTGGGTGATCAGCCCATGATGCATCCTGAGCAATTGGCGTCAGAGGACGACCAATGCTGATGAGTTCGCTGTGTGTAAGCACAGGCAATGATACCAAGTTGTGCTCGATCTGAGGAAGAACTACATCATCTTCAACATTGTCATGGTGACCAATGTCTTCAGCAGTGGTGGGATCAGCTGCTGGAATGTCTTCAACTTCATGAGCCTCTGTGGAAGCAGGCTCATGGACAGTCAGTTGGCGCTCTTGATGTTCAGCTGCAGGGCGAACCATGGAGATAGGTTCAACAACTAAGGGCTCTGTGGGAGCAGCCTGATCCTTCTTGGTCTTGCGCTTCTTCTTGGAGGGAGCAGCATCAGAGGCTTCAGGATGTTTCCTCTTTCTCGCTTCAGCCTCAGCAGTCCTCGTCTTCTTCAGTTCTGAAGCGGTTGACCTGACCTTTGGCTTCGAGCCAGTCATGCTGGCTGGGAAGACAATGGGATGTGCTTCCTGCCTTGGTGCTTCGGGTTCGGCCACAGCTGGCTTCCTCTTCTTCTTTGCAGCCATCCTGGGGTCGATACCAGGACGACCAAGGGCCTTGCGCTTCTCAGCCTCATTGTAGGCTTGCACACACTTGTCAGCCAGGCTCTTCATGCGCTCACGAGAACCTTGAGCTTCTTCATGCTTCTTGAGAAAGGCTTCTTTGAGCTCGTGCAGCATGATCTTGAAATTTTTGACCTCTTGCACGCTGAGCTTGGCCATGTGCTTCTTGAACTGAGCTTTCTCAAAGTCGATCTTTTGCTTCAGTTCAACGATGCGCTGAGCTAGAGCTAGCTCTGAAGCAATGGCACCATGGAAGGCAACACTGAGGCCAATTGGAAGTTGCAGATCTTCAAAGCTGAGGTTGGGCGTGTCAAACCACTCATCAATGAAGTTGTGGATGATTGCCACGTCAAAGAGAGGCAAATCATTGAAGATTTCTGCTTCTTCTTTGCTCTTGATCAGTTGCTCAAGAGCGTCATCTACAAGATCTTCATCGCTGGACAGATCAATGGCGTCGTTGCGCAGAATAGCAGAAGCAGTCAGTTCTTGGCTCGTGTGTTGCAAATGCATCTTGACTCTCGAGGGCTTGGAGATGCGTGACAAATCTTTAGACTGCACACTGTCTTCAGGAGGTGCAGTAGCCAGTGGCTTCGCCCGTGAGATTTTTGGTGCTGAGGCAGGCTTTCAAGCTTTAGGCTGCTTCAGTTTCTTTGGCTTCGGCGGTGCAGGCGCTTCATCAGATTCAGTGTCATCTGCAGGCTCATCCACGGCTGTCCCTTGAACCATGATATGAGTGATGAGACCTTCCAGGTTGTAGAAGGGCCCAACAAGATTGGGTTCAGCTTCGCGGGTGCCATCGGCACGGGGAGCAGAGGGACCAGGGTTGAAGTCTAGTCCCAATGACTTCTTGTTCTGTTTCGCCGAATTCTGGGCAAACTGGAAGTTGCACTTGAACGGATTGTCGTCACGGCACCATAGCAGTGACGATGGGTGTGCATCCGCAGGCTGTGGTCCACGGACCATGCAGGGATAGAAGCCTTGTTCAATGGCTTCATCTCTGGACCTGGGTTGAAGATTTCTGCATAGGATGTCTCCCCATGGTCGCTTGATGGCATTCTTCTCAGCATATTCCTTGGTCACAAATCTGTACTTGAACCACTGTTCTGCCCAATATCGTCGAATCCATTGGATTCGTGTCTTGCGCTGATTGTAATCCTCTTCTGGATCTGTCTTGTACAGCTCTGAGAGGTCATTGGGCAGATCTCTTGATGTTTCACCTTGACGCTTTCTGCCACCCTTCCTTACTGATTTCTCTGCAGCCATGAACTTTAAACTGAATGGCTTAAACACGCTCAAAGACTTCAAAGGCTTTCGCTTGCTGGACAAATAGGAACTGGCTTCGGGAGAATTTATATGATGCTATAAGAATTCTGCAAATGAATGCAGACTATGAGAACCAAGGGATTCTCCCATGGACATGTACCTGTGATAGCATTAAGGTGTGATGGAAGGGGAAGAGGTCATATGCATTCTCAGAATATTTTGAAGATAAATCAGTTTAGAAGACATTGACCTCAATGTGCAAAGACATTCACTCATAGATAAAGAGTTGGTTCCAGATTTGTACGAATCCATGGATCAATACAAGTGAGGAATCTAACTACTTTGTGAAGCATAAGTGAACATACTAGGCAAATTATGAGATGCAGTATGAAATAGATCCAACTTGTGTGAATAGAAACTTCTTGTGGTAGAAAGTGATGAATCTATAGGATCAAAGGGGTCGTAAAAAGGAAGTTTTATTTACCACACGAAGAACTGCTAGACGGAGTGGAAGAGGAGGCCGAGCAGTTCGATCGTCCGTGCCCTAACTTGGCGACGGCGGACACCTACGGCGACGGCGGAGAAGACGATGTCCGCAACCGGCGTGAAGACGGCGTCGGAGAGGTCGCGGCAGCTAAGAGCTTCGTCGCCGGCGTCGTCAAGGGCTAGTGGTGGCGCTAGGGTTTGTGCGAGAGTGGAAGAAAGGATAATGACTGTGGTGAGGCGTGTATTTATAGGGACAGGGACGACACAGTGTTATTACACAGGTGCCCCTGGCAATTCACATCTGAAGGACACGTGGCCATCATGCAACATATCGGAGGTTGTTCCACATTCCCATGCACGCCTGGATTGTCGGGTGGTCGTTCCCACTTCTCCGGGTTTCAGGTGAAGGAATTAGCATTGAAAGCGGACTTAATGTTTGCCTCTGTATCTTCTGCTGACAAGGACGCAGAGAAGACATTCGACAGTTTCAAGAGAATGCATATGATTTGGAGAGATAGAGTTTGAGATAGAAAGCATAGAGAGGTTAGGGTCCGATCACATTCACTTAGTTCAAAAGATTCAACAAGAAGACATAGCTATAAGTGAATGTTGTAGAGGACAGAACACTAGTATATATATATATATATATATATATATATATATATATATATAATCAACATAGCGAAGATAATCATGAAGACAGGTTGAGATTGAAGCCAAACCAAATGTGAAGACATAACAAATGTAACGCATGGGTGAAACACTTCAAACAGAAGAATTTGGTGGTGGCGTTACCCACCGTATAGGAAGTATTAGACCTAGACACGGCGCACAATTATCGTGGCGCTCCGAAGTCAAATTCCACATTAATGTATTCACACTTAGAATGTATGTCTTCATTGATTGAAGATATATTTTACTTCGTGTGTTGCACATCTAAGTCATCAATATGCATAAGTGTTAGGATGTGTGCCTGATCACAGGACATTTGAGGATTCCAAGATATTCAGCTCACACCATAACTTGCAAAATCTCTTCTCATCCAAGGGCTTGGTGAAGATATCTGCCAATTGCTCTTCAGTGTTGACGTGTATGATATCAATATCTTCCTTCACAACATGATCTCTGAGAAAGTGATGACGAATTTCAATGTGCTTTGTCTTCGAGTGCTGAACTGGGTTGTTGGCAATCTTGATGGCGCTTTCGTTGTCGCAGTAGAGTGGCACTTGCTTCAGATGAATGCCATAGTCTTTGAGTGTTTGCTTCATCCACAGAAGCTGAGCGCAGCAAGATCCAGCAGCAATGTATTCAGATTCAGCAGTGGAGAGAGATACATAGTTCTGCTTCTTTGAAGACCAACATACAAGTGATCGTCCCAGAAAATGACATGTGCCTGACATAGACTTGCGATCCACCTTGTCACCAGCATAATCAGCATCTGAGAATCCAACCAGATCAAACTCTGAGCCCTTGGGATACCATAATCCTAATGTTGGGGTGTGAGCCAAATATCGAAGAATTTGCTTCACAGCTAAGTGATGCGATTCCTTTTTTGCCACTTGGAATCGAGCACACATGCAAACACTAAGAAAAATATCTGGCCTAGATGCACATAGATAAAGTAAAGACCCAATCATGGAGCGGTATACCTTTTGATCGAACTCTTTACCATTATCGTCGGGACCCAGATGATGTTTGGCTGGCATTGGAGTTGTGAAGCCTTTGCAGTCTTGCATCCCAAATTTCTTCAGGCAATCTTTGAGATACTTCTCTTGAGATATGAAGATGTCGTTACGTTGCTGACGAATTTGAAGACCAAGGAAGAACTTCAGCTCACCCATCATGGACATCTGATATTGCTCTTGCATTATATATCCAAACTCGTCAGTGTATTTCTGATTGGTGCAGCCAAAGATAATGTCATCCACATATATTTGGCACACAAACAGTTCACCATCATATGTCTTCGTGAAGAGAGTGGGGTCGAGGGAACCAGGTTTTAAGCCTTTGCTCTTCAGGAAGTATTTGAGTGTGTCATACCAAGCCCGAGGGGCTTGTTTGAGGCCATACAGTGCCTTGTTGAGCTTGTACACCATGTCAGGATGTTTTGGATCTTCAAAGCCAGGCAGTTGTGCAACATACACTTCTTCTTCAATCTTGCCATTGAGAAAAGCGCTCTTCACATCCATTTGATATAGAAGAATATTATGATGATTTGCATAAGCCAACAGTATGCGTATGGCTTCAAGTCTGGCCACAGGAGCAAATGTTTCATCAAAGTCAATCCCTTCAACTTGAGTGTAACCTTGAGCAACGAGACGAGCTTTGGTTCTGACAACTTGACCATGCGCATCTTGCTTGTTGTGATATATCCATTTGGTGCCTATTATATTGTGCTTGCGAGGGTCAGGACGCTTAACCAGTTCCCATACATTATTCAGCTCAAACTGTTGAAGCTCTTCTTGCATAGCTTGAATCCATTCAGGTTCCATGAAGGCTTCTTCAACTTTCTTGGGTTCAGATATTGAGACGAATGCGAAGTGCCCACAGAAATTTGCTAGCTGTGTTGCCCTTGAACGAGTGAGTGGACCCGGTGCATTGATGCTATCAATTATTTTCTCAATATGTACTTCATTTGCAACACGAGGATGTACAGGACGAAGATTTTGCTCTTGCTGATCATTGTCATCATTGGAGGGATTTTCTTCAGGATGAGCATTGTCTTCAGGTTGATCAGGTGCGGAGATGATAAGTTTCTCTTCAGGCTGAGCTTCAGACGGTATGATTTCTCCAGTTCCCATAAGTTTGATTGAATCACTGGATGGAACTTCATCTAGCACATTTGGCAGGTGCTCTCTTTGTGAGCCATTCGTCTCATCAAACCGCACATCCACTGTTTCAACCACTTTATAGTGAAAAAGGTTGAAGACTCTGTAGGAGTGCGAATCCTTTCCATATCCAAGCATAAAACCCTCATGTGATTTTGGTGCAAATTTTGAAGTGTGATGTGGATCCTTGATCCAGCACCTGGCACCAAATGCTCTAAAGTAACTGATGTTTGGCTTCTTGCCAGTAAGGAGCTCATAGAATGTCTTGTTCAGAAGCTTGTGAAGATAAACACGGTTGATGATATGGCATGCAGTATCAATGGCTTCAGGCCAGAACTTTCTTGGAGTCTTGTATTCATCAAGCATCGTCCGGGCCATCTCAATAAGTGTTCTGTTCTTGCGTTCGACGACGCGATTCTGCTGTGGCGTGTATGGAGCTGAGAATTCATGTGTGATGCCTAAAGTATCAAGATATGTATCTAGGCCAGTGTTCTTGAATTCAGTGCCATTGTCACTTCTGATGTGTTTTATCTTGGCGCCATAGTTGTTCATTGCTCGATTGGTGAAGCGTCTGAAGACATCCTGCACTTCAGTCTTGTAGAGGATTATATGCACCCAAGTATATCTTGAATGATCATAAACAATGACAAAGCCATAGAGACAAGCAGTAGTAGTAAGAGTTGAGTAATGAGTGGGACCGAAAAGATCCATGTGGAGCAATTCGAAGGGTTGAGTCATTGTCATGATTGTTTTCGAGGGATGCTTGGCCCTCATCATCTTTCCTGCTTCACAGGCACCGCATAAGTGATCCTTCTTGAACTTGACGCCCTTGATGCCTATGACATGCTTCTTACTTGCAAGGGTGTGGAGGTTCCTCATGCCAGCATGCCCTAGCCTTCGATGCCAGAGCCAGCATTCAGAAGCTTTTGCTAGAAGACATACTGCAAGTTGTGGTCCTGCTGAGAAATCTACCACGTACAAATCATCTTTCCGATACCCTTCAAACACTAGAGACTTGTCAGATTCCATTAGTACAAGGCAATGATATTTTCCAAACATCACAATCATGTTTAAATCGCAAAGCATTGAGATAGACATTAAGTTGAAACCAAGGGATTCAACAAGCATGACTTTATCCATGTGTTGATCCTTTGAGATTGCAACTCTACCTAGACCCAATACCTTGCTTTTACCAGTGTCAGCAAATGTGATGTGACTTTTGTCAGATGGACGTAAAGTTGAGTCCATGAGAAGGCTTCGCTTGCCAGTGATGTGATTTGTACACCCACTACCAATAATCCATTCTGAAGCAGCTGGTGTCGTACCCTTGGCACCGTGTGCCATGAAGCAATAGGAAGGAGCGGAGTAGTCCTTGCCATTTGCATCGGTGTCGGTGATGAAGTCATTGTATTCAGTGTTGAAGATGGACTTGGCAACGTATGCTGTAGCCAGACTCGCAACGCCAGAATCGGACTCCTCCTCAGACTCCACCTCCACCTCCTCAGAAGCAGACTCCTCCTCAGAATCCATTTCCTTTCCAACAAACGCACGTGCCTTGCCAGATGAGCTCTTCTTGTGTGATGAAGACCTTGAGGAAGATTTGGAAGAAGACTTTGAGTATATCTTCTTCTTCTTGTCGTCAGAGTCATACTCCTTGCTCTTCTTCTTCTTGTTGTTCTCATTGTCCCACTGTGGACACTCAGAGATGTAGTGGCCAGGTTTCTTGCACTTGTGACATGTTCTCTTCTTGTAGTCATGAGCAGAAGCTTCATCATTCCTTGAGCTTGATCGTGAAGACTTTCTGAAGCCTTTCTTCTTGGTGAATTTTTGGAACTTCTTCACAAGCATAGCAAGCTCCTTTCCAATGTCTTCAGGATCATCAGAACTGCTGTCAGATTCTTCTTCGGATGAGGAGACAGGCTTTGCCTTCAAGGCACGAGTTCACCCATAGTTGGGACCGTAGATGTCTCTTTTCTCAAAAAGCTGAAACTCGTGTGTGTTGAGCCTCTCAAGTATGTCAGACGGATCGAGTGTCTTGAAATCAGGACGTTCTTGAATCATCAGGGCTAGGGTGTCAAACGAACTGTCAAGTGATCTTAGGAGTGTCTTGACGACTTCATGCTTGGTGATCTCAGTAGCGCCGAGGGCTTGAAGCTCATTTGTGATGTCAGTGAGTCGATTAAACGTGAGATGGACATTCTCATTGTCATTTCTCTTGAAGCGGTTGAAGAGGTTGCGAAGGACACTGATTCTCTGATCTCTCTGGGTTGAGACGCCTTCATTGACCTTGGAGAGCCAGTCCCAGACTAGCTTAGATGTTTCCAAAGCACCCACGCGGCCATACTGTCCTTTGGTCAAATGACCACAGATGATATTCTTGGCAGTAGAGTCCAGTTGAATGAACTTCTTGACATCAGCAGCAGTGACACCTTCTCCAGCCTTGGGAACGCCGTTCTTGATGACATACCATAGGTCGACATCAATGGCTTCAAGATGCATGCGCATCTTATTCTTCCAGTAGGGATATTCAGTTCCATCGAAGACGGGGCACGCAGCGGAGACTTTAATTATCCCTGCAGTCAACATAGCTAAAACTCCAGGTGGTTAAACCGAATCACATAGAACAAGGGAGTACCTTGCTCTGATACCAATTGAAAGTGCTAGTGATCGACTAGAGGGGGGGTGAATAGGCGATTTTTATGAAAGTCTTCAAAACATGTAAGTTTCGAAGACAAACGATAGAAATAAACCTATTACCATGCAACGGAAGGTAGACTACACTAGGCAAACCATAGTCAAGCATTCAATGAAGTGAAAGCACAATGACTAATAGCAGCTAGGCAGTAAGGATCAGGTAGGAAGATATTGTGAAGCCAATCAGAACAAGTAATCACTCAGTGAAGCCAAATGGTGTTGCAATCGTACAATGACTTCACAAGGACCCACAGTAAGTAAAGGGAAGGGGAGGACGAAACCAGTGACTCGTTGAAGACAATGATTTGTTGGACCAGTTCCAATTGCTGTGACAACTGTACGTCTGGTTAGGGAGGCTGAGATTCAACTCAGAAGACCTCGTCTTCACCTCATTCCCCTTGAGCTAAGGACACCCAGTCCTCGCCCAATCACTCTGGTAAGTCTTCAAGGTAGACTTCCAAACCTTCACAGACTTCGTTCACCGGCGATCCACAATGACTCTTGGATGCTCAGAACGCGACGCCTAACCGGCTAGAGGATTCACAGTCCTCAAGTGTAATAAGTCTTTAGATCACACAGACAGGAAGACCTAAGTGATGCCTAACACTCTTTGGCTCTGGGTGGTTAGGGCTTTATCCTCTCAAGGAATTCTCTCTCAAAGGCTTCGAGGTGGGTTGCTCTCAAACGACAAAAGCCGTGTTTTAACTCTGAGCAACCAACCGTTTATGGTTGTAGGGGGTGGGCTATTTATAGCCACTAGGCAACCCGACCTGATTTGTCTGAAATGACCCTGGGTCACTAAGGAACTGACACGTGTTCCAATGGTCATATTTCAAACAAACATGGCAACTTTACTTGGGCTACAAGCAAAACTGACTTATCCAACTCTGGACAAGATTTGCTCTCATAGTCTTCACTCGAAGATATAGGATTTTGGTTAAGCATCACTTCAGTCATTCTGACTGGTTCTCTTGGACCCCACTTAACAGAACGGTGGTTCCTATGACTCAACAAAGAAAAACACAGAACGATGAAACTGCTAAGTCTTCGCGCTCCATAGTCTTCACGCGATGTCTTCTCTTGTCATAGTCTTCAATGTGAATGTCTTCACATACCACCTTTGACTTCAATGTCTTCATACATTTTTAGGGGTCATCTCTGGTAGGAAAACCGAATCAATGAGGGACTTCTACCTGTGTTATCCTGCAATTCTCACAAACACATTAGTCCCTCAACAAGGTTTGTCGTCAATACTCCAAAACCAACTAGGGGTGGCACTAGATGCACTTACAAGGGCCCAAGACCCAAAGGTGACTCAAGGCCCGTATTGATAAACCTCCATATGTACATAACTTGCATTGTAAGGCGAGAATAGTTAGAGACCGAGCCGGACACTGTTTATGAGCCGGCCGGGATTCTATGAGCCGCCGGGGGAGCCTCTGTATATAAAGGGACGACCCGGCGGCGGTTCAGGGCAAGGAAGATCAGATCGAAAGTTAGGTCAAGCGGATTCGCTCCCTAGTAATCGAAAAATAAGCAATACCACCTCAAATTGGATTAGGCTTTTACCTTCACCACAAGGGGCTGAACCAGTATAACGCTCATGTCCTTTGTCCCGTTTAACCCCTTTAAGCTTCCTAGTTGCGATGGCTCCATGATAAAGTCCTTCCACGAGGACATCTGCCCTGACAATTCCACGGCAATATCATAGCAAACAAAGGCATGGCATGATTCTACTAAAAGCATAGAACAAAAGTCTCTTACTGAACATGAGCAAAAAAGGCATAGAAGATATGATGGCACCCATGTAAACATAGCAAGTTTATTAACAGATTCAGACTTAGAAGAAAAACAGAGCATGGCATAAATAGATTTATGATAGCAACTTTGCGAGCTCATGCCACTCACCACAAAGCATTAAATGACAACATAAGCATACCAATAGCAATATGACATGTTCATTAAGCTAACCATGTCAAGAGCAAGTTCATAAGATGCATGGATCACTAGCCACAACCATGGCAAGATTGATTAACATGTTAACATTCTGCCAGGAACATTTTATAGCAAAAGTAGAACAAGAAAAAGACATGGTAGAGCACTCCATAATTGCAAACAGGGGCATGAATGGATAGAGCATAACCACATGTTAAAAACATCCTCAGTGAAGTATCCCAAAATAAACATGGATCACTATGTAGCATCAAGTTTACATGGAATCAAAATAATAGCAGGAAAAAGACTTAGCAAAATCCTATGTCCTTGAAAACAGCAACATTACGGAGCCTAGTTTGCATGCTTGTGCTAGTCACCACATAGATCACAAAAATACAAGACTTACACCTCTGTATAGTTCAAAACACATGTAGACCTCATGCTCATATGATGCACACATCAAATGCAACAAAAATGACAAATCACCATGATCTGATAAGTACCAGTAGTTAACATTTTATAGCACTCTTGCAACAAAGAAAAAGGCATCATATTGGACAGTAACATGCATGGAAATGCTACTACCATGAAGAGCTCAACGAGACGAACATTTTGACATATCATATGCATGATTTGGAGCTACGGTCACCGAGATATGGCATGTTGAAGAAGGCATGCAAATATTAGGGAGTTTCGGGACTTCGTGAAATTTCACCTCGCGAAAAGTCAACGCGGGACGAGATGGAGCGGGACACGGGACGGTGTTTGGTTGCTGGAGTGGGTGGATCTGGTCCCGGTTGACCAGATCCGGCGATGGCGCGGCGAAGCTCCGGCGAACGGGCACCGGAGCCGGCGAGGCACGGGGCCGGTGAGGAGAGAGGAGCTCCGGCGAGGTTGGCGGCCCGGTGAGCAGCGGGCGGCGGAGCGCGGAGGCGGCGTGGGGAGGCTCGGGCCGGAGCTGCGGCGGTGAAGTGGTGCGGTTGCCGGTGGGGACGAGCGGCGCAGTTGCCAGCGGGGAGCTCCAGTGAGCCGGCGAAGCCCCTGGTCGGCGTCGGGAGCGGAGGCGCGTGGGACCGGGCGTGAGGGTTCGGCCCAGATCCGGCCCGGGCGGGCCGCGGTCGAGCTGCGGCGGCGAAGTGGGCACGGGGACACGTGGCGGCGTGGTATTGGTCGGGCGGCGGTGGCGGACGCGTCCGGCTTCGCCCGGACGTGTCCGGCGGCGGCAGGGGAGGCTAGACTAGGGTTAGACTGCGATTTTTCGGGAGGAGACACACACACACACACATATATATATATATATATATAGGTAGATGGAGGTAGGAGTGTCCAAATGGGGTGCGGTTTTCACCCACACGATCGTGATCCGACGACGGAGGACATGGAGATGGTTTAGATGGGTTATTGGGCTGTTTTGGAGGGGTGTTAGGCTGCAACACACAAGAGGCTTTTGCGGTTACCCGGTTAACCCCTGGAGCATCAAACGGCCTCCAAATGGAACGGAATTTGATGGGTGGTCTATCGGTGGTGTACCAAGGCCACTTGACAAATCTTGGCCCATTCCGAGAATATTTAACTCCCGCTCACGAAAAGAGACAAGAGGGGTGCGCTGGGTGCATGTAGGAGTGTCGTATTGTGAAACGGACAACGGGGAATCTCATAACTTAAAGCTGAAAATGGCAACAGTCGTAGTTACAAATATGGCAAGTTACATCCGGGGTATTACAGGTTTGCCTGCCGCCGTGCCACCCCCTAACCCCCATTATCGCTGGCAGCAACAGCATCCAAGACCGTGGGTGACCGGCCTCGTGAACTTAGGCATTGACCTAAGGACAGTCATCTGTGCGCCCTCGCCCTTCTCCACCAGGCCCCCTCGTCATCCCAATGAGGTGTCGGCCGCTCCGGCTCCACTGCCGTATCCAGACTTGGTGATCCTGGGTGTGGTGGTGCCGCCGGAGGCGGCATCGGGTGCGCCACTGCTCGAAACCCTAGTGGGCAGAGGTTTTTTTACCCCCATTCGAGGGTTTTCTCCGGGCAGGGCAGCAGGGCCATGGACGATGATGCCCTCTTCGTCGACCTCCCATGTGACCACGAGCACCGGTGCATCGCCGATGGCCCGCAACATTGTCGGCTCGTCCTCTTCAGTCGACCTCTCCTTCCTGCCGGGGTTTTCTCCTCAGCTGGAGTACGCTCCATCAGCACCCACTTCGGTAAGAAGCATTTTCCCTCTTTGCTAGTAGATGTGTATTAGGGTTTGAGTTGTACTATGCATGGATTGGATTGGATTCGATTCGAATCTAGTCGAATGCTTCTTGACTGTCACTGTAGATTAGTGCACTGCCTCATTGTTGTTAGATTGCTAGATTAGTGCACTGCATTGATGCAAACAAGGATGCTGATGTTATAGATTTGTGCTTGCAAGATAGGTACTCACATTGGATTGATGTTCATGCTAGATTGGTACCAAGCCTTGCTTGATGTTCATGACAATTGTTTGATGTTCATGCTGCACATGTTGTACTGTTCAGTGTTTTGTGTTGTTCGTAGTTAGGGTTTGTGCAAGATTTCAGTACATGCATGGTGATAAGTGTAGGTAGGATAAATGTGCATGCTCATATACGTTCTAGGACCATTGTGTTTGCTCGTTTAGGTACTACTACCAACTAACATGCAACCAAATTTGGGTATCTTCCTAATGATTGGCAACTAGCACAACTTGTAGTGCTATGTTCAGATCATAGCACTGATTTGGCAACTGCCACTGATCTAGTGCTATGATCTGAAGCATTGCATGTTTAGCAACTTGCCAAACTTGCACTTCTATGTTTAGATCATAACATTGATTTGGCAATTGCCACTGATCTAGTGCTATGATCTTAAACAGAGCATTGCATGTTTAGCAACTAGCAATGATAATTGCTTGCTTATACTAGTTTGCCTATTAATCTGTTGTTTACCCTTCTATTCATTGCTTGCTTACCTTTGTTGTGATGTCTGTTCTTTGTTGTTGTGCCTGATGTTGTGGTAAGGCCACCACATTTGAAAGGGGTTAGCAGAACACAAACGTGCACGCAGTCAAACAACTGTGGTGTGCATGAGCTGACCCTTGAAGCACAAATGTGTGCACTGGTACAACAACGTATTATAAAAACGGTTTTTAACTCCTTTCCGCAACGGAATTTGGAACCATCGCCAAGTGAGTGTGGGCGATAGGGGGTCCTTCCCACATGACCCAGAAATCGTCAGGGATAGGCCCTCCTGGGACACAGGCTGGGGCCGTGTGCGATCGGGCGAGGCATCGAAACCCAATCATTTCCGTAGGTATGTACATCCCACACGGTAATCCGAGAAAAACATTTCCATAGGTATGTACATCCCACAGGGTGACTCGCAGAAAATCATTTCCGTAGGTATGTACATCCCACACGGTGAATCCCAGAAAATCATTTCCGTAGGTATGTACATCCCACACGGTGAATCATAGAAAAACATTTCCGTACGTATGTATATCACACACAGTTCTTTGTGTGGAAACGTTTGTGCAAGGTGGCCTAATGCAAACAGTTCGCTACTGGAAGCCGTGTGTGATTGTTAGTTGATCGAACACGCCTACTTTCTAGAAACCATGCAGGTTGTTTGAGTTCACCGCCCATGGTGCTTTCTGAGTAACCGTCTGCAATAGAAAACCCCAATAAGCAGGGTAATTAGCCTATTATTGATAATCCATGTACTAATCAAACTGATATTTCTTATAAAACACGCCAGATATTTCATATCCGTATAAAAGCAACCAGGATTTCATAATCGAATTACATCAGATAGCTTCAGCACTTAGTTACGCCATTACACAACAACACCAAGTTTCACATGCAGCATCAAAAACCTTTGGAAAGTAGCATCATACATGGTAAATAGACAGATGAATCTCATCTGGGAAACTACAAAAGCAGAAGGCAAATATTGAGCCTTCAGTGATGTTGAATGTCCTTGCAACTTTAGGCCAGTGGCTATGGATAATTGCCCACCCAACCTTTGTCCTCTTCAGCAAGACTTCAATATTGTACCGTGGGTGTTGAATGAATACCTTCCTTGCCTCTTGACCATGCAGGTGGTTTGATAGGTAATCATCGGTGAACTTCTTTGGAAAGTACTGAAAACAAAGCTATGCCTAAATCGCTGTTGTAAATTTTGAAATGGCGCAAGGGGTAAAAACAAGGTAAAAAAGTTGGTACCATCCTATAGTTGACTGATGTCTTATTCACTGTGCAAACAAAGATCTTGATGTTATTCATCGCAAGTTTCTTCATCCTAACAATCTTTCTGAGTTTCTTGACTTGACTGATATTCATGGACATCTCATTTCCCCATATGCAAAATGGGTCGAACAGTGGGTCTAAGTCTCTGACAGCAGGACCTACATGTGCAAGACCAAATTGTAAGAAACCTAAATATTAGAATGATTCCTGCAACTGCACAATAATGTGCTATTAGCCAAAGGACCCTGCTTGAACAAACCTCGATGGTAAACCACAGTGTCTCCCATTGTTTCCCTGCAACACACATAAGGAAGATCTTGATCAGGTTAACTGAGAGTTTCCATACTATCACTAGAATATGTATTGAGTACATCCAAATTCGATTGGTGTCACATGCATAACAATACAAAATTGTACCCACAGCAAATGAAAATCAAATTGTAGAACTGAACCAAACAGTTAAATGGACAGAAGACCAAATGAACCAAAATTGTTAACTGAGCACGACATTGCACAATGGAAACATGTACTAAAAGATAAGACAATGAACAAAAAAAGAATGCTTGAGAACAGTACTACGAAATGTAGCAATTGCTGGACCAAAGCGTTAACGGAACATTACATTTTAGAGGACCAAACTGTTAACTGAACATCAGATTGCATATTAACATTACATAGGACAAATCACTAGAAGGCACTAGCGGTGGCCTCGAGAAAGTAGCACGAACTGTATTTTAAAGTAGACAACCACATGGCGGTGTCAACGGTGGCCTCGAAGACGAGGTGCTCCTCCAAGATCTGGCGGTCGACACGCATGGCAGCCATAGCAACCTCGTGCGCACGTGCGGCTGCATGCTAATTAGCTCCACGTTATACTGCATGTAAAATGGTTGTGGGCGGTGCTTAATTGGAGGAGGGGCTGTGATTTCGGTGGAAGGTGTTGCTCCATCGGTCGGGGCATGTGGGACGGCAAAGGAGAAGGATGGTGTGGGTGGGGTGTGGATTGCCTGACCATATCGACGAGGCCGCGCAACAAGAAGAAGGGTCGGCGCCGCACAGCAAGAAGAAGGGTCGGCAGCGAGGAGGCCGCGCAGCAAGAAGAAGGGTCGCCGGCGAGGAGGCGGCGCTGCAAGAAGAAGGGTCGCCAGCGAGAAGGCGGCGCTACAAGAAGAAGGGTAGCTGGTGAGGAGGCGGCGCTGCAAGAAGAAGTGTCGCCGGCGAGGAGGTTGAGCTGCCAGTAAGCAGTAGTGAAGGTTTGAACTTGGAAAGTAAGGAGAATAGTGGAAATGTGGCTTTTGGTCGGAGGGAGGGGGTGGGGAGATAGATAATTCCGTGGTGGCAAAAAAAATTCGCTTGGTGCCGTGAGAAACCGGCATGCAAGTGTCGTTCAAGCAGGGGCGGTGGACTGTAGATGACGAACCTTCCTGCGGAAGCCAGACAAGACGGTGCGCCAAGATCTTTTGTATCGCATCCCACATGATTCTTTCTAGTAAACTATTTGTGGTATACCTGATTTTTTTCATTATGTTTTGAAAGACAAAATGGTGTTACAAAGGGAAAGGATGGTGTTTGAATTGATAGAACATTTACGGACAGTGAACATGCAACTAGTACATGAGTATCATGTTTAAATTTGGAATTATTCCGGGTTCATTTGGCATTTTTATGTATTAATTGAGTTTCTGGGCATTTAATGTGCATAATTCAAATTTGAACTACAAGCACATGCTCCAATGCATCAAAGTTTGTTGAAAAATCACATGGGCGTCTTTGGGTGAATTTATACGTCGCATGCAAGAAATGGGATTGAAATTCAAACATCTGGGCATCGTGGCTCGACCGAAAAGATCGAGAAACTTGGTTTTTAAATTCCTGTAAATCGAAAACACGCCTGAAAATCATGAAACTTGGCATGGTGTCATGACATGGCACCAACATGCTGCGGCAAATATTTTGGCCAAATTGGGACAAGCTTTCGTGTAAGCTTCTTGCAAGCCGGAGCTTCCCTCAAGAAGACTCATGGTTCCAAGAGGGAACGTGTCACCTCTGTGTGCGAAACGAGATACGTACACTGCTTTCTCCCGCCTTAATTTTCTTACACAGGAAGATTAGACCAAATAGAAGTATCATGCTAAATTTTGGAATTATTCCGGGTCCGTTTAGCTTTTTTTATACATTAATTGAGTTTCGGCGCATTTAATATGCATAATTCAAATTTGAACTACAAGCACATGCTCCAGTGCATCAAAGTTGGTTGAAAAATCACATGTGTGTCCTTGGGTGTATTTATAGGTCCCATGAAAGAAATGAGAATGAAATTCAAACATCTGGGCGGCGTGGCTCGGCCAAAAAGATTGAGAAACTTGGTTTTTAAATTCCTGTAAATCCAAAACACGCCTGAAAATCATGAAACTTGGCATGATATCATGACATGGCACCAACATGCCGCGGTAATTTTTTTGGCTGAATTGGGACAAGTTTTGGTGTAAGCTTCTTTCAAACCGGAGCTTCCCCCAAGAAGGCTCATGGTTCTGAGAGGGAACGTGTCATATCCGTGTGGGAAACGAGATACGTACACTGCCTTCTCCCACCTTAATTTTTTTACACAGGCAGATTAGACCAAATAGAAGTATTCCGGGTTCATTTGGCCTTTTTATACATTAATTGAGTTTTTGCATATTTAATGTGCATAATTCAAATTTGAACTACAAGCACATGCTCGAGTGCATCAAAATTGGTTGAAAAATCGCATGTGTGTCCTTGGGTGTATTTATATGTCCCATGCAAGGAATGAGAATGAAATTCAAACATCTCGGCGTCGTGGCTCGGCCGGAAAGATTGAGAAACTTGATTTTTTTAATTTATGTAAATCCAAAACATGCTTGAAAATCATGAAAGTTGGCATGGTGTCATGAAATGGCACCAACATGCTGCGGTAATTTTTTTTGCCAAATTGGGACAAGCTTTGGTGTAAGCTTCTTGCAAACCGGAGGTTTCCTCAAGAAGGCTCGTGGTTCTGAGAGGGAACGTGTCACCTCCATGTGTAAAACGAGATACGTACACTGCCTTCTCCCGCCTTAATTTTTTTACATAGGCAGATTAGACCAAATAGAAGTATTGTGCTAAATTTTAAAATTACTCCGGGTTAGTTTGGCATTTTTATACATTAATTGAGTTTCTGCGAATTTAATGTGCATAATTCAAATTTGAACTACAAGCACATTCTCCAGTGCACCAAAGTTTGTTAAAAATCACATGTGTGTTCTTGGGTGTACTTATAGGTCCCACGCAAGAAATGAGAATAAAATTCAAACATCTCGGCGTCGTGGCTCGGCCGAAAAGATTGAGAAACTTGGTTTTTTAATTTTTGTAAATGCAAAACACGCGTGAAAATCATGAAATTCTGCATGGTGTCATGACATGGCACCAACATGCTGCAGTCAATTTTTTGGCCGAATTGGGACAAGATTTGGTGTAAGCTTCTTGCAAACCGAAACTTCTCTCAAGAAGACTCGTGATTCCGAGAGGGAATGTGTCACCTCCGTGTGCGAAAGGAAATACGTACACTGCCTTCTCCCGCCTTAATTTTTTTATACAGGCAGATTAGACCAAATAGAAGTATCGTGCTAAATTTTGGAATTATTCCGAATTTATTTGGCCTTTTTATACATTGATTGAGTTTCTGCGCATTTAATGTGCATAATTCAAATTTGAACTACAAACACATGCTCTAGTGCATCAAAGTTGGTTGAAAAATCACATGTGTATCCTTGGGTGTATTTATAGGTCCCATGCAAGAAATGTGAGTGAAATTAAAACATCTGGGCGTCGTGGTTCAGCCAGAAAAATTGAGAAACTTTGTATTTTACTTCTGTAAATCCAAAACACGACTGAAAATCATGAAACTTGGCATGGTGTCATGACATGGCACCAACATGTTGCGGTAATTTTTTAGGCCGAATTGGGACAAACTTTGGTGTAAGTTTCTTGCAAACCGGAGGTTCCCTCAAGAAGGCTCATGGTTCCGAGAGCGAACGTGTCACCTCCGTGTGCGAAATGACAAATGTACACTGTCTTCTCCTGCCTTAATTTTTTACACAGGCAGATTAGACCAAATAGAAGTATCGTGCTAAATTTTGGAATTATTCCAGATTTCTTTGGCCTTTTTTATACATTAATTGAGTTTCTGTGCATTTAATGTGCATAATTCAAATTTGTACTACAAGCATATGCTCCAGTGCACCAAAGTTGGTTGAAAAATCACATGTATGTCCTTAGGTGTATTTATAGGTTCCATGCAAGAAATGGGAATAAAATTCAAACATCTGAGTGTCGTGGCTCGGCCGGAAAGATTGAGAAATTTGGTTTTTTTAAATCCTGTAGATACAAAACACGTCTGAAAATCATGAAACTTGGCATGGTGTCACGACATGGCACCAACATGCCGCGGTAAATTTTTTGGCCGAATTGGGACAAGCTTTGGTGTAAGCTTCTTGCAAACCGGAGCTTCCTTCAAGAAGGCTCGTGGTTCCAAGAGGGAACGTGTCACCTTCGTGTGCGAAACAACACTGCCTTCTCCCGTCTTAATTTTTTTACACAGGCAAATTATACCAAATAGAAGTATCGTGCTAAATTTTGGAATTATTTCGGGTTCGTTTGGCCTTTTTATACATTAGTTGAGTTTCTGCGCATTTAATGTGCATAATTCAAATTTGAACTACAAGCACAGGCTCCAGTGTACCAAAGTTGTTTGAAAAATCACATGTGTGTCCTTGGGTGAATTTCTAGGTCCCATGCAAGAAATGAGAATGAAATTCAAACATCTGGGCACGTGACTCGGCCGGAAAGATTGAGAAACTTGGTTTTTTAATTCCTGTAAATCAAAAACACGCCTGAAATCATGAAACTTGGCATGGTGTCATGACATGGCACCAACATGTTGTGGTAATTTTTCTGTCTGATTTGCGCAGGCGCACACATTAACAATCAACAAAGTTATTTTGGAACAAGTGTTGTCACGTTACAAATCGGAAACACAAGTATTATTGAAACCGTGGGCGTTCTACTTACCATTTACGTGTCGCCATGCGTCCCTTTTTTATTGGCTAGGAGGTGCCGTGCGGGGTAGCTATTTGAGTACGGGAGGGGTGCGATCAGACCCCTACGCATGCTCATCGGGAGGAGAGCCCTTTGACCTCTACCCGCCGCGCACTTCCCTCCCAACGTCTCCATTAATGGTGCCCGAGCCCCAGTTCTATGGCGTGGCTATGTGTCTCACTGGACTGTGATTTAAGAGAGAAAATGAAAATCTGAAAAGAAAGTTTTGCACGGATCTTGATGTAATGGACCTATATAGCATCAACTGCGACTTATAGCAATCATGATGAATATAAGGGTGATGACAGTGAATAATGATTGTCTTACATATTTAGGAACATAATTAAAAAAGCCACATGCGGCAACGCCCGAAATACAAAAGGGCAAAAGAAGAAGGAAGACAATGATCTGCCTCGCTAATCTCTACGTTGCCGCAGGCCGCAAGAACTAGTCTCCACGACGAGTGGCGATGAGCTCTTTCTTGTCCTCAAGATGCTGCTTGAGAGCATCCACGGATTCCTCCACCAGCCTTCCGCGCTCGATGCACAATATGGCATTCTCGTCCATAAGTTTCTCGACGATGACGCCGATCCTCTTCAACAAGGCAGCGATCTCATCCTGCTGCTCCGCACTTCTGACGATCTTCGCCCTCAGCAGGTTGCACTTGGCCCGAAGCTTCGCATTGCTCTCATTTAGTTGCCGGATGAAGCCGGCAAAAGAGGCTTTCATGTTGTCCTGCAATCTCGCCCAGCCAGAGATCTGATCCATCTGGCTATGGACGATCGCATGCATGCACCTGTAAGAGTCCTCGCCAGCCCGCGAGACATTTTCCCAGGCTACCGTGGTGCGAGAGGACATCTCTGCTGCATTCGCGGCGCGACGGGACATCTCTTCTACTTCCGCGGCGCGGCCGGACCAGTCTGCCGCATCGACGGCGCGGCAGGACCTCTGTGCTGCTTCGGCAGCGCGGCGGGACCTCTGTGCTGCTACGGCCATGCGGCGAGACATGTCGGCTGCGTTCGCGGCGAGGCGGGACATCTCTCGTGCTTCCGCTTCCATGCTCGCATCTCATTGGTGGCAATCTCTCGACACAGAACTCACGCTGGCCATGGCAGACGCAAAGGGAACAATGATTAATGACTTTGTTTTTATGGATGAGGAGTTGAGGAGGAATGTGCAGTCATCTTGGAGTAGTAGTATTTATAACCGAGTAGTAATACGCTCATAAGTGGGAAACTGTTTAGGTTTTGATCAGTGTGAACAGGTTTATAATTTGGAATGTGACGGAATGCGTGCTCAAAATTTAGTGACGGTTATAAGTGCGGCACTATTCCCGGAAGGCGCAACGTGGGCACGTACGCCTTCTCGGCCGCGTACGTGGCGTTTGCACCAAAGGGTGCACCGCAATAGGCAATGTTAGCACATGTCTTGTTCCAACAACCATGCGCGCTCGTTATTACCATCGCGCACGCTTCTTTTAATTAGAATGTGTGTGTCCGTCTAGCGCACACACGTTGATCTATCTAACTGTTTTAGTTTGTTGTGGCTAATCACAAACAGTTCATCCATGTGAAGTGTATGTCATTAATCGTAGACAATTTGATCTGGCTGACCCGTTTCTGTTCTGTTGCCTAATCGTAAACAGTTAATCCTTCTGAAGCGTATGTCCTCAATCACACACATCTTGATTTGGCTGACTGTTTTTTTTTGTGCTGCCTAATCACAAACAGTTCATCCGAGTGAACCATATGCTGTATATCGCACACGCCTTCATCAGGCTGTCCGTTTCTTTTGTTCCGCCTCATCGCAAACAGTTCATTGGACTGAACCGTATGCCCTGCATCGCACACACAACTAAAATCTGAACCGTGTTTGATGGCTCCACCATCGCAAACGTTTTGCATCTTTTTTGACGGTTTTTTTACACCACCATTTGCGATTATTGCATCGCACACAGTTTTTTTGAAGAGTCTCTAATCGTAGTGTCGCGTTAGCAGCATCCTGCAGTAGTGATGCAATCAAGCAACCTGCCCTTAAATGGCCACTGATGCAATGCATGCGACAAAACAACATACAGATGTTGGTTTTTGGCATGTTTTTGCGCAGCTAGACTGAGCTGGGACAAGTATGCAATGCAGGCAATATTTGAGATGATAACCAAACACACCCTAGGTGGCTGAATGGGCTTGAAAGTCCCTGAACTGAAAAATATAGATTGCTTACATTGTGATTCACACACTTGTAGAAACGCCGCGAGCGACGCAGGTGACTATATCCCACGCGCAGTCCAAGCATGGCACGATGGGGAGCGCAACCGGATCTTGAAGCGGCTGTTGGTTCACCATTGATAGGGTTAGTGTGCTCGAGGAGATAACTGAAAAATGCACCACCACACTAGTGGAGTGTGAGTGATAGATCTCTTCCTCTGGGCCCGACGCCGAGAGCATTGGATGGCACATAACGGATGGCCCTGAACTGGGCCGTGGATACAAGGAGAGCTGGTCGTCAGGTCCAGCACCGAAGTGACGACGTGTGCAAGGTGGGCCAACTCGATGTAGCATTGATCGAGTTCTGCCTCACGAATGTACACTGTGTCGGATCCATATGACAAATGACCGTGCAAGACACCGAGACCAGACAAGGACGAGCGCTCCTGTGAATTTTCGCTTAATGGTTTGGCAACTAGTACAACACCAATCAGATCGTCCAATATTATAACCCAAAAAATAAGGTCTTGTAAAGCTTCTTGGATTCTTTCCAATTGAAAGCGAGGTGTTCAAATAAGTGTCACGCCTTAGGACATGCCGTCTTCGGCCCATGCCACATCTGCGGCGTAACCGACGACCGTGAACCGATAAAAGTCAAATACACCTTAGGGAAAAAGCATGGTAATTTAACATGCAATTTAGGCGCCCCTTTGATAGACGCGAACAAGAGGGACGAGATTCCGATATAAGTTTTATGGAGTTCAGTGAGCGAATTAAGTTTGCCAATGGGCCATTTAGTACAAATCCGTACAAATACTAAGCTCGAGTTTATTTATCTGTTGGTGGATCCCATTGTCAGCCGGTGAGAAGTGTCTTTTCTTTTCTTTTCCGAATTCAGCTAATAAGACTTCATGCTGGGTAGGATGGACGATGAGGAGATTCACATGAGCAGCTCAGCCTTCTTGACCTTTGAGATGCTCTCGAGGACACCCGCCGGGGACACGTGACCCATCACCGTCACCTTCTTGCTCTCCAGATCGATGCTGAACGATGTCACCCCTGCACACATGCATTGCTTCCACGCAGTCAGTGAAAACAACCCGACCCAGCGGTCCATCAAACAAGCATGCATGAACCAACAGAATTACTTCTACCCCATGCCAACACGTTAGCTTCACGCATGCATGCATGCATGCATGCGCCAGTCACCAGTCTTTACTTTTTTTGACAGTCGCTGGAGACATACAGCCTAGATAGCTGCCTCACTGCGCAGAAACATGCAACATAGACACAGTTTTGTAACGTAGCTACTCCCTTGGTCCCATAATTTAAGGTCATTTTGTGAGCTAAAACAGCTTGCAAAACGATCTTATATTATTGGACGGAGGGAGTACCTGCCTACCTGCCAATCCATATACGATATTCTTCTATGTATGCATGCACGTCACTCTGTTTGGCATATACCGCGAGAATTATTCAGGGTTTCGGAAAGATGTATGTGGCATGTGAGGTTTCTGAAACGTATGAATTTTCAAAGGCTGCTCAACTAGTGTTTTGCACTTTCCACAGAGAAAGAGCCTTTTCAGAGACTCTGCAGTAGGAAGGGTGGTGGATGGGCAAGTGCAAGCTGCAAGATCTGTTCGAGACCAGTTGTGATGTCACATGGATATGTTGGAACTCGGCAGTGCCCAGTGGCGCAGCCCGGGTGACCACGATCCGAATCTCGTCGGGAATGAATTTGTGGTGTCGCATTCGGATGGGCTCCATTTTACTACTCGTATATATTTTGTCCACGGGGCTCCCCCGCCCTCCACATTGGATCTCGTTGGTACATTTAGGGTAATTTTTGTACGTACACAGAATAATTAGATACTCCCTCTGTAAAGAAAATATAAGCACGTAAAGAAATATTTCTTTACAAAGGGAGTACATACTGCCACCCGTCGTTGCTATAGTTCTTTAGTGTATACCTGTTTTCGTTTCCAAACTTAGGCACTACTCCCTCCGTTCCGAATTACTTGTCGCATGTATGGTTGTATCTAGATGTATTTTAATTCTAGATACATCCATTTCTGCGACAAGTAATTTGGAACGGAGGGAGTAGATTGTAGCGTTGGAATCAGCTAGGAGTTGTACTGAGTATAGTCGTTGTACTTCAAAACTACTCGCTTTGTAAAGAAATCGAGATCTATATTTCTTTACAAAGAGAGTAATTGATATTTATGTCGGTGCTTTCAACTCTCAAGCGTGGGATTTTAACCGAGCAGCTATACGAAATAATCTAAGCATATGAAGAAAAGCTAAGCAGAAAAGAAAACTTTGTTTGCGAGAACCTACAAGATACAAAGAGGTGGGAAGAAATCAAACGAAGTATTAATCTAGGAAAGAAAATTTCAGTTATCGTTATGGTGTTGTGCATACATGTTTAGTAGACTGAGACTAATGCAACCTGAGATATCGAAGACATAAGTGTGAGGGAACACATGCTAAATGAAAATCACACACACTACTATTAACTGGACATGATGCCGCACAAGTTGCTGCCGGAATTTATTGAAATTATTTCAGTCAGATTTGTTAGTATGAAATATTAGTATTTAGACTAAATTGAAACTAACATATAATTTAGTACACATTTGAATATTCCATAGTTGTGGAATATTTATTACATATGAGTAGTATGCATGGGGCATTTTAATATGGGTCTTTTCTGATGCACGTTGGCATGATGAGATGGCATATTTGAATGTTACTAAGAGAATTGTGGTTAGTGGTGGGGATCAATTATTTAGGTCATGCATGATGGCATAGTTGCATGTTAAGAGAATTGGAGTTGGCGGAGATCAACTATTTAGGTATATATAATTCGTTCTCACCTACATCCCCTTCCCCCGCGCTGCCACGTCTTGTATTTTTGTTGATGAGCTCTTGAAGACTACCTCAATGCTCCTACTTTGTATGATTTGCCATGTAGCCTTGTTAATATAAAGCGGGGTGGATGACTGTTTCGAGACTACCACGGATGGCAAAATCCACATGGAAAATAGCAAGCTTTTGTAATTTTGGTACACATGTTAATGCTAGTCCTGGCACATAGTACATACCTTCCATTTTGGAGATGTGCTTCCTCACTTTCCCTGCACACCCCTGGCAGTGTATAGCCACCTTCATCACGACCACCTGTGGACGTACGTACAAGAGCATCACATCTCCAGCAATTAAGCACAAAACACAAACAGCAAATGCATCTCTATCTAAGCTATCTATTACCTTGACAAAAATTAAATTTGTTGGCAAAAACAGCTTGCTCTAACCTGCATTGGACGGCACCTATTGTCCACAAGCTAATTAGTACTAATCTCTTTAAATTTTCTGCTTGTCTATATATAATCTCTCACTGCTCTCCATCTGTAAAAGGACATATCAACTGTGCTGTAATCTGGACCGCTCGTAATCTCCCACTGTTGTCCGACATACCTACTGTGCTGCAATCTGGACCGCTTGTGACCTTCCGCTGTGCTCCAGCCTAGTCCTTTTTGCTTCTTTATTTGACGTTAATGTTTTTACTGTATCCCACACATACTACCATATCTTCAGTTTTGACTTCACCGTATTGATGGACGGAAGTTACTGCTACTATTAATTACCGAGTAAATGCATCCCGGGCCCTGGGGCAAGGGCCCGGCTCATCACAGTTACTACAATTTTGCACTATAATTTTCAACATATGATAGTTCAAATGCATTACACGTTTGAAAGGCCAAAAAAACTGAAATGCGTATGCTTGTGAGAGGTGCATTTCTGATTTCTGCGTGCAATCAGCACAAGGAGTTCGCGAGGATTTGTCCTTCTGCTGATGTGAAACTGTTGATTGAAATCAACCAGTGGATATCTTCTCGTGGTGACCAGATGTTTGTAAACAAAATGTGCAAACAAGACACTAAGTACTGGAGCAGAATACGGCTGGTCGGGGGGCTACGTACTTGGAGGACTTGGTCGCCGGGTGCCACGGCCGCCGTAGGAGTGGCGGGTGTCGGCTTAGCCGCCGCAGTGTCCCGCGCCGGCGTCTCCACGGGGCTCTTGGTCACCATCGGCAGCGTCACGGCCACCGTCGCTCCGCGCCTCCTCGACATGGGCGGCGGCTGGGGCGGCGCCACCCGCCTGGACGAGACACGCGCGGCGCCGGCTCCGTCGGCACCAAGGCGCACGTACCTGACGTCGTGGAGGGTGCGCGCGTCCTGGGCGATTGTCCGGTCGGCGCGGCGCCCGACGACCATGGACCGTGCGTCGCCCGGCACGCAGACCGCCGTCGCCGCCTGTGACCGGCACAGCATCCCCCCGGTCCTCATGCCTGCCACTCACACGAACCACCGTGCCCAGCCTTCGCCGTGCAGTGCTGTCACACCCCACGCTAGCAACGTAGCACTCACCAATAACTACCAGCACAGGACTGGAGCTGGAGTGAGAAGAAGAGAGAGGGTCGCCCTCGGAGACTTGAAAGGAACGAAGCGGTGGGAGGAGGTGGAGAACAAAGTAGCTGGAATCACGGTGGATTAATGCCGTTTTTGTATGGCTTCTCGCTCGCTCCCGTTTCGACCGCTAGCTATCCCTCCTCCCTGTTTGACTGCTGTGTAGCGTGAGACAAGATTGGAATTATTGCTCGGGCAAAAGCCAGATTGTTTTCTTGGCTAGAGCCATATGTGTGTGTCGTGTGTGCTTGATGGACTACTGGGCTCTTTGGAGTGGTGCGCCCTGCGGCGGGCAACAGCGACAAGATGTGGTGCCGGGCCTCACAAGCGGGTGACGTCAGGGGCGCGACGTGCCGATAGGACACGGAGAGCAAGGGTGGGTTCTTTGCCTTGGGGCTTCCTCTGTTTTAGCTTTGGGGAAATTCAAAACTCTGTTTTTCAAAAAGAGGCATTTTATTACTTCGAATATTTAAGTATTACATCCGGTCTCTGCATAATTAAGATGCACACAGCTAAATAAGGTCCTCTCTCACAAACCAAAAAAAAGACGAAATACAAAGAGACATGTAGAGTCCGTATAGCGCCTAAACAGTAGGATTCAAAACTCTGTTGTAGGTGCATTCCGCATTTCCACCGAGCAATGTGTTGATCAAGCGTATGAGGTGTTCTGTGTAACGAGCGTGCGATGCATTAACACGTACTAGTACAATTTAGAATCGAGAAAGATTCTTTTTTAAGGAGGGCACTCTCCGCCGGTCGACCGATCGCTCCCCTCAGGAGCCATCAGATGCAACACACATAGTCGTTTGATGGTTTTCCTTCCCTTCTCTTCGGCCTTCATACTCTTCCCGGAGGTCACGTCCCTACCCTCCCCGTCGCTCATGCTCTTGTGTTGCCTCCCCCTCCCCTCCCTCCACCCTGGTGAGCTAACCACGTCGCAGTCGTCCTCGCCCCCGCAACACCCCCCACTTGCGTGCTCCAGAATGTTTTCCACCATGTTCCGTCGTAGCACCGGTCATAGCAGCTGGTTGGTCGGGCTGCCACCGCCACTAGATCTTTCAACATCCATCAAGCGAGCTCATAGCACCACCACACATCTCCCTCAACGCAGCTCCGACACTCACCGTCGTCGTCCTCGTGGCACCGGTTGTCTACGCTTGTAGCACCCATCCTAATATCCTAGTGCCTTCGCAGCTCCTACAACCTATGGTTGTAGCTCCGCCGTGCCGAGGTTGCATCATCCTTTGTAGTCACGTAGCATTGCCAAACCACGGTCATAACTCTGATTACCTACAGTTGCAGCTCCACCACGTCGAGGTCTCAGCATCCTTCACAACCATCGGTGGGCCGAGTATCATCTCCATACCACGGTTGTAGCTCCACCACCTATGGTTGTAGCACCGCCGTGCCATGGTTGCATCATCCTTCGCGGTCGTTGGCGTACCTCGCAGCATAGTCGTTTGATGGTTGTCCTTCCCTTCTCTTCGGCCTTCATACTCTTCCCGGAGGTCACGTCCCTACCCTCCCCGTCGCTCACGCTCTTGTGTTGCCTCCCCCTTCCCTCCCCCCTGGCGAGCTAACCACGTCGCAGTCGTCCTCGCCCCTGCAACACCCCTGTAGTGACCCGACCTCAGACGGTCAAGTCTCTGTGCTTTAGTGTCATCCCTGGATCGGTAATGCTGACACACACAGTACTCAAAGGATTTATAATAGAGTAGCAATCACACACTTATTACATCGAATGTCTCCAAAAGAGAACTTATTGCAATAAATATGGCTTAAGGCCATCTAATATGAAAACAGCGGAAGGCTTGGAAGATAAAGTGAGTCCATCAACTCCAACGGCATAGCTGAGCTGCACGACAACGACCTAGCGAACCTTACTCCTCGTCTGAAAAGTCTGCAACGTGATATGTTGCAGCCCGAAAACGAGCCAACACATGGAATATGCTGGAATGTAACACAGTAGAGCAATGAACAGGAATAATGCTAACACTATATGCATATTTGGCTGGTGGAGGTTGTATGGTTATAATGTTTTTGAGAAAAGCCAATTTTTTCCTACAACAAAGGAATAAGTTTTATTTTAACTATCATGGTAGTTGAAACAACATTGAGAAGGTTCCTCCAACTCAATCCCAATTAAAGTAGTTCATTAACCCAACACATTAATTTAGAGTGATGAGATACAATAGGAAAATCCAAGTACTAGATACTCAAGATGTCCATAACCGCGGACACGGCTAACCATGATTAGTTGTACACTCTGTAGAGGTTTGTGCACTTTTCCTCACAAGACTCGATCTCCTCCATTGGACTTCTCGCACTACATGATGTTTGAGAAATGGATGACCGAGACACAGTCTTTCAGAAGCATTCTCTCTTTACTCTGGGTGGACAGTTACACCTACTTTCCCTCTACATCTGCTAGCCAACCACTAAAAGAGGTCACACAACTTACTCATACTATGCCAGAGCCCATAATGGCTTGTGGCTGCACACGGAAGTTTCTAGCATGAATAATCTTAAGATCCCTTCGAGCCTGGATGGCAGACCGTAGGATGATCACACAGGTACTCCGGGATATCCTAGGACAACACTGGATTCTCCAGGTGTCCAAACAAGCAATCCACCCAGATGTGTATTAAAGTTGCCACCTTAAGTTGAACCATTAATTAACAATCTCACATCTGTCATGGATACACTCAAACCCAATCCACGTCTACGAGTATAGCATAGCAATATAAGCAACATAGAGGTAACTCCCGAGGGTTTGATAATAAAACAGGTAATAGGTTCTACCTCATCATCTACTTCCCAAACCCACAAATTAATCACATCCTAATCATGCAGTGTTTGAGGATTGGAACTAATGCATAAAACCTGGGTAGTAAAGGGGTATGATCAAAGTGTTACTTGCCTTGCTGATGATCCGTGAAACCTAGAGACTCATAGTAGCACGCTTCGCACTCCGGGTGTTCTATCGCAGACAAACAATAGCATACATAAGCAATCAAACAAAGATGCACAAGTAAACTCAAATAAGAATATCTACCGGAAAGTTCAACTTAAGAACTCCGGTTTGCAAAAAGAATCAAATCAAACGGAGCAACGAAACTCAAACTGCGAAAGAAACAAGATCCGATTACTATCTGGACTAAAGTCAAATTTTACAGTACCAAAATCTTGTTCAAGTTGGTTAAACGGAAATAGGGCTTTGAGACGAAGATCTAGGTGCTTGAATCGCCTGATTCCGATAAACGAGCGAAAAGATAAACTAAAACGAAAATCGGATCAGAAATCGCGATCGACAATAATCACGAAAAACCCGAGAAAAAGAAAAACGGACGAACAGGCTAACGAATGAACGTTCGTTGTCTGTGACTAACGGGCGAAAACCATTCGTTAAAATGGACGCACGGACGAACATCCGCTAAATAAACTAAACCGAGAAAATCAACGAACCGGTCTAGAAAACGTAACTAGGGTTTTTTTTAAAAACCGACGGTTTTTACCTAAACCGAAAAAAATCGTACGGCGAGATTCGAACTCCGGCGCGGCTCCGGCGGCTTCCGGCGAGCGGACGGCGGCGCGGGCGACGGCGGGGTGTGGCGCGGGGCGGCGGAGGGCGGCGCGGCAGCAGGC
>NC_041380.1:495537228-495561487 GCF_002162155.2 Triticum dicoccoides | reverse complement strand
GGCGGCGGCGCAAGGCGGCGGGGCTGGCAGCGCGGCTTGCGGGGGTTGGCGGCAGTGGCGGCTTGGGGCTCCAGGGAGGGGGGGGGGCGGGTCCGGCTTTTAAAGTGGGAGGGGAGGCGGCTTGCAGGAGGGGGCGAGGCCATGGCGGCGGCGGCTCGGAGTCCCTCAAGGAGTCCGGCTCAGAGACGACGGCGGCGCGGGGCTGGCTGGGCCAGCTGGGCCGCGGCCCAGTTCGGTCCGGCGGGCTTTCTATCTTTTTTTAAACATATTCCGCCGAAAAGAAATTCTAGAAAAATAAATGAAAATCTAAAAATACCAAAACAAATTTTCACCATCTAAGTAAAATATTTAAAACAAGGTGAACATTTTCTTGGCCTAAAATGCAATTTTTGAAAAATGCATAAATTTTTCCTATGCAAATAAAATAGCAATAAAATCCGAATAAAATCAAAAAGTTGATTTTAATATTTTTCTCCAATATTCCGTTTATTTTGGAGAAGTCATATGATCTCCTCTCATATATTTTAATATGAAATATTTTCGGAGAGAAAAATAATAAAACAACTGATCCTCGTTTCGATATTTGATAAAATTCAAATATGAAAACTGTGAAATCCCCAAATCTCTCTGAGGGCCCTTGAGTTGCTTAGAATTTTGAGGACCGCGAAACGAAAAGCAAATAAAATATGATATGCATGAATAACCTACGTATAACATTCCAAATTGAAAATTTGGGATGTTACTGTTGGGGAACATAGTAATTTCAAAAAAAATCCTAGGCACACGCAAGATTATGATGATGCATAGAAATGAGAGGGGAGAGTGTTGTCCACGTACCCTCATAGACCGAAAGCGGAAGCGTTAGCACAACGCGGTTGATGTAGTCGTACGTCTTCACGATCCGACCGATCAAGTACCGAACGCACGGCACCTCGGAATTCAGCACACGTTCAGCCCGATGATGTCCCTCTAACTCCGATCCAGCCGAGTGTTGAGGGAGAGTTTCATCAGCATGACGACGTGGTGACGATGTTGATGTTCTACGGACGCAGGGCTTCGCCTAAGCACCGCTACAGTATTATCGAGGTGGACTATGGTGGAGGGGGGCACCGCACACGGCTAAGAGACGATCAACTTGATCAACTTATGTCACTAGAGGTGCCCCCCTGCCCCTGTATATAAAGGAGCAAGGGGGGTGCGGCCGGCCAAGGGGAGAGGCGCGCCGGAGGAGTCCTACTCCCACCGGGAGTAGGACTCCCCCTTTTCCTAGTTGGATTAGGACTTGGGAGGGGGGAAGAAGGAAAGAGGGGGGCCGACCCCCTTTGCCCTAAACCAATTCGGTTTGGGCCTTGGGGGGCGCCCCACACTTCCCTTGCTTCCCTCCTTTTCCACTAAGGCCCATGTAGGCCCATTAAGTCCCCGGGGGGTTCCGGTAACCTCCCGGTACTCCGGTAAAATCCCGATTTCACCCGGAAACTTCCGATATCCAAACATAGGCTTCTAATATACCAATCTTCATGTCTCGACCATTTCGAGACTCCTCGTCATGTCCGTGATCACATCCGGGACTCCGAACAACCTTCGGTACATCAAAACATAAAACTCATAATATAACTGTCATCGTAGCGTTAAGCGTGCGGACCCTACGAGTTCGAGAACTATATAGACATGACCGAGAAACGTCTCCGGTCAATAACCAATAGCGGAACCTGGATGCTCATATTGGCTCCTACATATTCTACGAAGATCTTTATCGGTCAGACCGCATAACAACATACGTTGTTCCCTTTGTCATCGGTATGTTACTTGCCCGAGATTCGATCATTGGTATCTCAATACCTAGTTCAATCTCGTTACCGGCAAGTCTCTTTACTCATTCCTTAATACATCATCCCGCAATTAACTCATTAGTTGCAATGCTTGCAAGGCTTAAGTGATGTGCATTACCGAGAGGGCCCAGAGATACCTCTCCGACAATCGGAGTGACAAATCATAATCTCGAAATACGCCAACCCAACAAGTACCTTCGGGGACACCTGTAGAGCACCTTTATAATCACCCAGTTACGTTGTGACGTTTGGTAGCACACAAAGTGTTCCTCCGGTAAATGGGAGTTGCATAATCTCATAGTCATAGGAACATGTATAAGTCATGAAGAAAGCAATAACAACATACTTAAACGACCGTGTGCTAAGCTAACAGAATGGGTCATGTCAATCACATCATTCTCCTAATGATGTGATCCCGTTAATCAAATGACAACCCATGTCAATGGCTAGGAAACTTAACCATCTTTGATCAACGAGCTAGTTAAGTAGAGGCATACTAGTGACACTCTGTTTGTCTATGTATTCACACATGTATTATGTTTCCGGTTAATACAATTCTAGCATGAATAATAAAAATTTATCATGATATAAGGAAATAAATAATAACTTTATTATTGCCTCTAGGGCATATTTCCTTCAGTTACAACCCCCCACTTGCGTGCTCCAGAATGTTTTCCACCATGTTCCGTCGTAGCACCGGTCATAGCAGATGGTTGGTCGGGCTGCCACCGCCACTAGATCTTTCAACATCCATCAAGCGAGCTCGTAGCACCACCACACATCTCCCTCAACGCAGCTCCGACACTCACCATTGTCATCCTCGCGACACCGGTTGTCTACGCTTGTAGCACCCATCCTAATATCCTTGTGCCTTCGCAGCTCCTATAGCCTATGGTTGTAGCTCCGCCGCGCCAAGGTTGCATCATCCTATGTAGCCACGTAGCATTGCCAAACCACGTCTATAACTCCGATTACCTACAGTTGCAGCTCCACCACGTCGAGGTCTCAGCATCCTTCACAACCATCGGCGGACCGAGTATCATCTCCATACCACGGTTGTAGCTCCACCACCTATGGTTGTAGCACCGCCGCACCATGGTTGCATCATCCTTCGCGGTCATTGGCGTACCTCGCAGCATCGCCGTACCACAGTTGTAGCTCCACTGACCAACAGTTGCAGTTCTGCTGCCGACGTTGTAGCATCTCTGTCGGCGCCTCACAACTCAGTTCGGTGGTGGCCACCCACTTGTAGTCTGTCATTGCGTCCCTCGACAACATCGGCCCCGTTACTCGTAGCACTTTTGCTCACTGATCGCAGCACGGCTTCAACTTCAAAGCATCGGTGGATGGCCTGCTCGTACCCTCCCCCTCCCCCCGCAACAACAAGTCATCTCCGCTTTGCAATGCAAATCGATGTAGCAGGGCGACAACACGTAGTTTGTAGTTCGCCCTAGGGAGAGGGATCCTCTATGGCTGCTTGTGGCCTAAGCTTAGCACGATGTAGCCTGAATGTGTGGTGCGTCGAGGAGGAAGAAGCTAACGAGAAAGAGATCACATTCGGGAAAACTGAGTGGAGGAGGGTGCCCCACACATGAATGCGATAAAGCAGCACTCGGAGGTGCATGGGGCCACCAGCCATGAGCCCACTCTGCGATGCAAAAGATCTAGAGCGAGATCATTCAGCTGATTTGGAATGTTTCCCAAAAATAAACCAATCACCTTCCTCTTTTTTTGTCAATAGAGATCGAGTCCTATACATAACTCTTCTTATCTTTCCTGCAAAAAGAACTTCGTATCCGACTACTTATCATTATGGGAAACGATCGACATCGACTGATTAATCTCCCTCATTATTGTTCGCGTTCGTCATCACCCATCCCATCCTTATACCTTCTTTCCCTTATCCTCCTCCATTCATTGCTTTTTGGGCCACTTTATCTTTCTCCCATGGCTTTAGGGAACACCTCGTCATGGACACGCCTCTATCGAGCACCACCCCTCCTCTTATCTCTCTACCTCCCGGCTCCCACCCGTCATCACCATTGTTGTGCACAATGCACGTGAGCTCACAAGAGGGTTTGTTGCGAGCTCAATCCGTACATGCTCACACACATCCCTCTCGAAGCTATTGCACGGGGTGCTCCTCAACAACGATGCAACCTGATACGTCTCTGTCGTATCTATAATTTTTATTGTTTCATGCCAATATTATACAACTTTTACATACTTTGGGAAACATTTTATATGATTTATTTGACTAAACTATTGATCCAGTGCCCAGTGTCAGTTTCTGTTTGCTGCATGTTTTTTTGTTTCACAGAATATCCATATCAAACGAAGTCCAAATGCGATAAAAATTTGCGGAGAATTATTTTGCAATATTTTTGATTTTTGGGAGTTAGAATCAACGCAAACAGAGGCCCACGACCACCAAGATACACCTGGGCACGCCAGGCAACCCAGGCCCATGGTGGTGTATCATGCTCTCCTTGTAAGTCGGTTGGAGCTCTACTTCGGGCGAAGGAAGCTTATATTTGGAAAAAAACTCGTGTTAAAATCTCAGCGTAATCGGAGTTATGGATCTCCGTATATTTAAGAAATAGTTTTCAGGCAGATCTAAGGAGCGCGAAACAGAAGAGAACAGAGGGATAGATCCAATCTAGGAGGGGATCCTGCCCCTCCGCCGCCATGGCAACCATGGACCAGAGGGGGAACTCTCCTCCCATCTAGGGGGGAGGCCAAGGAAGAAGAAGGAGGGGATCTCTCCCCCTCTCTCTCGGTGGCGCCGGAACGCCGCCGGGGCAATCATCATGTGACGGCGATCTACTCCAACAACTCCGTCATCTTCACCAGCAACTCCATTAGCTTGCCCCATCTATATTCAGCAGTCCACTCTCCCGCAACCCGCTGTACCCTCTACTTGAACATGGTGTGTTATGCTTCATGCTATTATCCAATGATATGTTGCCATCCTATGATGTCTGAGTAGATTTTTGTTGTCCTATCGGTAATTGGTGAATTGCTATGGTTGGTTTAATTTTCTTGTGGTTATGTTGCTGTCCTTTGGTGCCCATCATATGAGCGCGCATGTGGATCACACCATAGGGTCAGTTGTATGTTGATAGGACTATGCATTGGAGGGCAAGGGTAACACAACCTTCTTCCTAAACATAGAAATTGATACATACGGGATTGAAGGGGGGCCAATATATATCTTAATGCCATGGTTGGGTTTTTATATTAATTAATGTTAGTAGTTGCAGATGCTTGCTAATAGTTCCAATCATAAGTGCATACAATTCCAAGTAAGGGACGGCATGCTAGCAGTGGCCTCTCCCACATAAAAACTTGCTATCAGTCTAGTAACGTAGTCAATTGCTAAGGAACAATTCCGCAAATCCTACCACCACTCATCCACACTCGTTTGACTAAACTTAATTGTTTCTTTATTTAAACAACACCTAACTTTTATTTTCACATTCTTTATTATCTTGCAAACCTATGCACACCTACAAAGCACTTCTAGTTTTATTCGTGTTCTAGGTAAAGCAAACGTTAATTGTGCGTAGAGTTGTATCGGTGGTCGATAGAACTTGAGGGAATATTTGTTCTACCTTTAGCTCCTCATTAGGTTCGACACTCTTATTTATCAAAAAGGCTACAAACGATCCCCTGTACTTGTGGGTTATCAAGACCTTTTTCTGGCGTCGTTGTCGGGGAGAAATAGCGTGGGGTGAATATTCTCGTGTGTGCTTATTTTCTTTATCACTAAGTAATTTTTATTTTGTGCTCTTGTTTTCTATCTTTATTTATGGGTAGGAAATGCAAAATACCAAAAAAATAGTTGTACCTGCTAAACCAATGGTTGAAGAACCAACCAAAATCTATCATACTGCTGAAGCATTTTAGTTGGATCATCTTCGATCCCTATGTGCTCGTGCTGAAAACCCAACTAGCTTAGTTGAGGGAAAATCATTAGATGAGCATGCTTGTTTTGTGCGACACCATTTATCTCGAAAGGAAAACTTTTACAACATCAACTTAATACTATGCAATGCTATGCTTGGAATTTATGTGAATTATATGATTTTACTTGTAGTTCTGAAGACCCTAAGAAACACCTTCCCTACCAATGTGAGTTTAGTGATAATGGAATCTTATATTCTTATGCCAAGGTTGTTTATAATTACTATGATGTTGAACAAATTGAAGAGTTTGTTGCTTTTAAGGGTGCTTATGAAATTGCTTCTTTGATTGAAAAGTATGATGCTACTCTTTACAAATCTGAATTTTTTTCCATACTTATATATTTCTATGAAAACTATGCTTCTAATGCTTTTATTAAACTATATATTGAGGACTCCTCCGATGTCCAAGAAGAGACTAATATTTTGCAGGAGTCTATGGAAGGAAAAATTGATGAAATTGTGAGCTCATTGCATGAAAAACATGATGAGGAGTGCGAAGAACAAAAGGAGGAAGAGAGGATTATGAATTATTCTTATGGAGATGAACTTGCTATGGTTCCTTATGTTAAGCATGAAATTGTTGCTATTGCACCCACACATGATAGTCCTATTATCTTTTTGAATTCTCCAAACTACACTATAACGGAGAAGTTTGCACTTATTAAGGACTACATTGATGGGTTGCCTTTTACCATTGCACATGATAATTTTGATGAATATAATATGCATGTGTTTGTCGCTCCTAATTGCAATTATTATGAGAGAGGAACTACATCTCCGCTTCTTATGTTTCCAACACGATAAAATTGCAAGAAACTGCTTATGCTATGTATTGTCCCTTACTTGATGTGCATGAATTGTTCTTTTATGACATGCCGATGCATAGGAAGAGAGTTAGACTTCGTCATTGCATAATATATATTGCTTTGTGCTCACTTCTAAATTATACATCATTGTTAATTAAAATTGGCCTTGATATACCTTGGGATCCGGGTGGATTGGTTACTTGAGCACTTTATGCCTAGCTTAATTGCTTTAAAGAAAGCGCTGCCAGGGAGACAACCTGGAAGTTTTAGAGAGTCATTTTATTCTGTTGAGTGCTTTTATAAAGTTTAAAAAGAAAAAAAATATAGAGGGGAACCTAAAACTTCACAAAAAGAAAAGTGAAAGTGAGAAGGACGAGCACCGTTGAAGTGGGGGAGCTCCTTGAACTTTGTTCATGCCCATGGAAACTTTGCAAATCTCGAATTACAGAAACTTTTCAACAAAAATGATTATCCCCCTGCACAAATCCATTTTATTATAAAAAATAATATGCTAAGATTTGCCTTTAGGATGATTAGATTGCTTGTTCGTATGTGCGCTGTAAAAACATAAACTTTGGCTATAGTGCGTGATGTTTCATTTCTTACTGGAATGTCAAAAGTTTCTGAAATTTTTACACTATACTGCTATGCAATTTTTTTCCTATTTTTTCAGAATTTTTGGAGTTCTAGGAGTATGGTCAATGTTCAGATTGCTATAGACTGTCTTGTTTAAGAGAGATTCTGTTTTTGATGCATTGTTTTTCTCGTTTTGATGAAACTATCGATTTATCGATGGTATAAGCCATGGAGAAGTTATGATATAGTAGCTAAAATGCAAAAACAAAATATGAATTGGTTTGCAACAGTACTTAAAGTAGTGATTTGCATTATTATACTAATGGATCTCACCAGCTTTCTGTTAAGTTTTGTGTGGTGTGGATGAAGTGTTCAAAGATTGAGGAGGTCTCGATATGAGGAGAAGGAGGAGAGGCAAGAGTTCAAGCTTGGGGATGCCCAAGGCACCCCAAGTAAATATCCAAGGAGACTCAAGCATCTAAGCTTGGGGATGCCCCAGAAGGCATCCCATCTTTCTTCAACAAGTATAGGTATGTTTTTCGTTTCGTTCATGTGATATGTGTAAATCTTATAGCATCTTTTGTGTTTATTTCTCCTTTTTTCTTTTATGCACCATGCTGGTATGAGATAGTCCATGATTGATTTATAGAATGCTCATTGCATGATCGCTCTCTGACTATAGCGCCATAAATACTTCTGTCTGCTAGGACTACGTCGGTATTTCCCCAAAGAGGAACGGATGATGCAGCACAGCGACGATAGGTATTTCCCGTAGTGAAGAAACTAAGGTTATCGAACCAGTAGGAGAACCAAGCAACACAACGTAAACAGCACCTGCACACAAATAACAACACCTCGCAACCCGACGTGTTAAAGGGGTTGTCACTCCCTTTCGGGTAACGATGCTAGAAAAATTGTAGTAGATTGAAATAATAGATCCCAAATGGAATAAAGTGCAGCAAAGTATTTTTGTATTTTTGGTTTAATAGATCTGAATGAAAATGCAAAGGAAAAGTAGATCACAAGCAAATATATGAGGAAGAAGACACGGGGGCCGTAGGTTTCACTAGTGGCTTCTCTCGAGAAAAATAGCAAACGGCGGGTAAACAAATTACTGTTGGGCAATTGATAGAACCTCAAATAATTATGATGATATCCAGGCAATGATCATTACATAGGCATCACTTCCAAGATTAGCAGACTGACTCCTGCCTTCATCTACTACTATTACTCCACACATCGACCGCTATCCAGCATGCACCTAGTGTATTAAGTTCATGGAAAAATGGAGTAATGCGATAGGAGCGATGACATGATGTAGACAAGATCCATTTATCTATTGCGTAGATATATATCCCGTCTTTTTATACTTAGTAGCAACGATACATACGTGTCAGTTCCCTTTTCTGTCACTAGAATCAAGCACCGTAAGATCGAACCCACTACCGGGCACCTCTTCCCATGCAAGATAAATAGATCAAGTTGGCCAAACAAAACCCAAATATCGGAGAAGAAATACGAGTCTATAAGAGATCATGTGTATAAGAGATCAAAGAAACTCAAATAACTCTCATGGATATGAAAAGATATGACCGATCATAAACTCAAAGTTCATCAGATCCCAACAAAACACACCGTAAAAAGAGTTACATCATATGAATCTCCGAGAGACCATTGTATTGAGAATCAAGAGAGAGAGAGAGAGAGAGAGAGAGAGAGAGAGAGAGAGAGATGAAGCCATCTAGCTACTGACTACGGACCCAAAGGTCTACAAAGAACTACTCACGCATCATCGGAGAGGCACTAATGGAGGTGGTGAACCCCATCCGAGATGGTGTCTAGATTGGATCTGGTGGTTCTGGACTCTGCGGCGGCTGGATTAATATTTCGTCGACTCCTCTAAGGTTTTGGGAATATTTGGGTATTTACAGAGCAAAGAGGCGGCCAGGGGGCACCCGAGGTGGGCACAACCCACCAGGGCGCGCCCTGGTGGGTTGTCCCCTCCCCGGGACTCCCCCAGGTGCAACCAGGGCCAGTTGTGTTCCTTCTGGCCCATAAAAATCTCCATAAAGTTTTGTGGCATTTGGACTCCGTCAGATATTGATTTTCTGCGATGTAAAAAACACGGAAAAAACAGGAACTGGCACTTGGCACTATGTCAATAGGTTAGTACCAAAAAAATATAAATCTTTATATTTATATTTCTTTCTTTATTTATTTACGTACTAATAAAGCACGCATTGCTTCCGTCGGGTTCACCGTCACGCATTTTTACAAAAAAAACCCTCTCTTTTCTTATAAATAATAAGTAATATAAGTGGATATAATGAGTTGGCTGAGGTGGTACGCTTTTCCTAGCACTTTTATTTATTTTTTTTGAAGATTTGAGATTCGATCCTTGAACCTCCATGTCAATACATCACGCACTAACCAATCCACCAAACAACTCTTCTACATATAGATTGAAAATAAAACCTATATACTACCCACGACGGTGAGACTATGGGCCGGCCTACCCACGCTCCTTCTTGGGACCGATTAAGTGAAAGAAAAATATCTCAGGCATGTGCTCCTGTTATGTTTTGTTTAGATGGTTGATTTAATTATTAGATAGTCCCACCTCGCTGTTTTACGTCAAATCTTACCTATTTATATACAACTTTGAGTTACTTGGTATCAAGGAGTTGTCTTATAAGAATTGATAAGAAAAGGTGCAAGGAATAAGGAAGGAGGAAGGAAAATTTTGATACATAGGCTCGAATAAGGAAAGGAAAGGGAGGGAAAGGAATTGAGGCGCAGAATTATGAAGACGTGCAAGCAAAGAAGGTAATCTCTAATTAAAGAGAAAGTCCTCGGCCAGCCGGCCCATACATGGACGCCTGCGGGACATGTGTACATCCCACCCCGGCAAGGATCGGACGCTCAGTTGGTGTCATTGGATATCTATATCTATATCTATATCTATACTACTATTAAACAATCAAACAAGAACTTCTTTAAGCACACCCCACAAAACGTACATAGATCCAATACTATCGCACGATTAGACCCACTAAAATCAATCTAACGGTTAGCCTTAACCTAAATCATTGTTTGTGTGCACTTAGCAATTTACATTGACTGACGGTGCATCCTATTCTAGGAAACTAATCTCAGAAATCCATCCTATTAAAAAACGTATCTCAGACGCATCCATCCTATTAGGAAGCTAATGGCGAGCCGCCTGCCGCCATCATGCACGCTAGCCACGATGGGGGAAGCGCAAGGAGCTTCGTCTTCCTCCGGGAACACACGTGCTATCGCCGCCATCGTCTTCTGGCTGGAGCCCAGGCGCCCTTCTGCCGCTACTGCGACGACTCCATCCACGTCCAGGGCATGCTCTCCGGCAACCATCGGCATCCGCATTGACTTCAGCTCCGTTCGCAGCACCCACACCGACAAAGTGTCTGTTCAGTGGGTGCACGTGCATTACATACTATATGATACCCCGCACGTTGTTGCGGGAATATTTTGCAACATATTTCAATGTGACTCGTTGTATGAAACATGAATATTTGAAGTAATAATATAAAAAGCTAACAATAAAAATACATAGTATAATTTATTGTGCTTGATTACTATATAGTTGTAAAATGTTTATTAAATGTATATAGCATAATAGAATGAAAACCCTCATGTATGTTACATGTTGAGATAAGTCTTTTTTTCATGCATGTCATGATGAAGTGGCATGCTTGCATGTTGAGAGACATATGATAGTGGGGGTGGGCCTTTTCTCATGCATGTTGTGCAATGATGTGGCATGCTTGCATGTTGAGAGAAATAGTTAGTGGGGGCTAGCTATTTAGATATAGAAGATTAAATAAGAATCGTGGGGCTTCAAGCAATCTAGAATTATAGATTTGGGATTATCTTAGGTTGCCGATTGCTGTACTGAAAATGTGTAATTATATATGGCACATACATAAGAATGCAGCAATCTTGTCTTACAAAGTAGGATCAAGAGAGATACTGAAGAAGTCAAGATGCAGAGTCTATTTCCCATGATTACTTCTCATGTTCATGTCGGCTTCCTTGGGCTTTATTTCGTACCACCATATGCATTAAACTGGACCGTATCAAGAGGTAACGACATCCCCTTGATTAGAATTGCCTTATTTGTGCTATTTGATCAGTGTGTGTTTTACGTATGACGTTGCTTTACCTAGAATTAAGGTGGGTTGCACCTACCTAGGCACTATCTCCAGGGATAGGTTGGAAATCAGAATATATGATTCATTCTTAGAGAAAATTTTACACGCGTCACTTTAACATAATTGCATAGCAATCCGGTAAATTATGTAAGATTCAGTAGGAGGCAAGATATTGAAGATGTACTACTATTTCAGTTACATGATTCTATACATCTAAAATGGGTCACATGACTCCGTAACTGTTGTTAGAGAATATCTCTCGCTGTTCTGTAAAGGTATGCAATCTCTACTGCGTTCCAATAAAGAGAATTTTACCATACAGAAGGATCCAATGAAGAAACTAATCCGGCTGCGTTCCAATAAATAGATCCTTCAAAGGATCTGTCCTAATACAGCTGCCGTGTATTGGTACAGAGAAATCATATAAACTGTACTCGGTCGGATTTATTTTGTTTCATGACAGAGAAACCAAATACCTTTCGCTATTTTGGCACATATATTTATTCTTATATACTTGTGCAGTTTCGAATGATCCAACATATCTGCAGTCATCAAACTTGAAGACATGCCGTTTAAGGCCTTATTTGCACCGCCTCTCTTTCTTTATCTGCGCGCCTCTTTCCTCCAATAATAATAATGAACAACTTTTTCCGGATCAGGTATCACACTGTTACAAATGTATGCTGAAGCTACTCCTTACGACAAAGAAAAAGAGGATGAATGCTTTCTATCTTCACCAGTTTTGTAGCATGTTCCAAATTGTTGTCACTTTCTTATTTGAGGATTCATCATTTTTTTATTTAGAAGCTGACCTGAAAGCTTGATAAGGTTAAGCTTGACAAATACTCTAGAATACTTTTCCTTCCATCTTTATTTTTCTTCATAACTCATTTCAGTTTCTATATGTACAAAGCGTCTTACATCATTGTAAGTTAGTATGGTTGCCAACGCATAAACACATACAAAACCGGATCAATATTTTCTATCATGATAATTATTGGATTTCTTTTAGCCCTTTTACATTTCAATTAGTTCTTGTAAATCATCTTTATTTCATATAGAAGTCGTTGTAGTCACATATCATCTTCTATTTCCTATTATCCATAGTAGGTAGCTTTATAATTTTGGCAGTCCACACAACCAAAAAATATATATAATTTGATCCAAATTAGTACAAATATATATTTTGCTATGCAGATTAGTAGAATAAAATAAGATTCGAGAATTAAGCATCTTGAACAATATAATTGCACCATAAGGTAGTTTATACTTTTTTTCCTGGCTACACTCGAAGAGAAGACTATACTACATGCCTATATTACTGGATTAATAAATAATTGCTGATTTTATTTAAATGGGAATATTTTCCTGCTATTACTCTATGCAGCAACATAACCACTATTGTGTCTCGCTTTTGAAAATATAATTTGAGCGACATCAAACATTGTGTATCCATTTGATTTATATTTTTAAAAACGTTTGTTTTTTTATATTATGTGAATTCACCTGTTTTACGTTTGAGTAGTTCTAAAAAAGTTGGTGTCATTGGAGGATCAGATGCATGGACACCTGCAGGACATGCTGCGGCCTCCCAGTCTCCCAAAATCTCCACTATATTGCGAACCAACCTCTGGTTGATTTCAGTGGGAGGAGACGTTCCCGTCGACTACGAGGCGCCTACGGTGACTTCGTAAAATCTCAAGATGATATGCCGGCTCAGTCTCTCGGAGGTGCTCATAGGGGTAGGGTGTGCGTGTGTGCATTCATAGGGGTGAGTGTATGCGCGTGTATATGAGCGCTTATGTATGTACTGATGCTCAAAAAAAATCTGCACTATTTTTGCTCGTTTTTAATGGTTTTTCAACTGTTTTTATCATCTCCACCGAACGATAGTAGTTGTGCTGTTGTCGGTGTCCGAGTCTGCGGTGGGGCCAGACATAGTATCTCTGGGCGGCATTGCAAAGAGCGGTGAAAGCTTGTGAAGCCATGGCTTGTGATATGCATATAGTAATGACAATTGGGATGTGGATTTCCCTTTTGCCTCTGTCTTATGTCAGATACGTGTCACATTGAGATGATGGGGGCGATGGCATTGCTGAAGTGCGTCGGAACCATGGCTCAAATGTGTGGCCCTTAAGCATATCCTTCAACGCTTAAGTGGTGGACTGGCTAGGCTACACATGTGATGCGGTCGCCCATCTTCCAAGAAAGCAAGAGCAAGTTTTTTCATTCAAGAAGGATGATGTAGTGAAGCCTCAACTTGCAGTCCAATATGATTCAAGAAGCAATACCACTAGAAACTTTTCTATCATTGGGTGATGTAGTGAAGCTTCGACTTGCAGTCCAATTGCTTACTGTGTCTCCACTTGCGCCGTAAAAAATTGCAGATGGACTGATTCAAACTTATAGAGTTCAATTGGTCTGAAGGTGTTGCTGTTTTATACCAGATCGTGAGAAAAAGGGGACGCGGTTTAGATTTGACTACTATGTGCCCTTAGATAGCTGACGTAGATGTTAGTTTTTTAACTACAAAAGTTAAATTCTTGGGAGTTTGGATATCAGGTATATACATTACTTCCATGTTGAATCAATCAACATGCCTTAGACAATAACATGTAATTGGGTGTTTGCATCCTGGTCTTTTCATTTCTTTCATTCCATGACCGTTGGAGCACCAGGTAAGACAAAGGCGTTTTCAAGTAATTCATCTCATCCAATAGCTTGATAGGTTTTTGCAGTAAGTCATCTCGTCCAATAGCTTGATAGTTTTTTCATTATTCCAAAAAGTGATCTGTGTAGAAGACTAAAAACAACATCATCCAGTAGTTGATATTTTGGTCGTTATTAAAAAAATTGGTATGCATTTTTATTGAAAACAATTGAATGTTGAAGCAACCGTGCTCTGAGGGTGCTTTCTATCCATGCATAACTTTGTAACGAAAACAAATCATATCTCCTTTACCCAATGATTTTTGTCCAAAACTAACAATATTATTTCCTTTCTGTGGGTACTATGTCGATTATTAAGAGATATCATATTCATGAGACCTGCAAAGGGTAGACCTAGGAAGAATGAGAGATGCATGAGTTTATCATCCAATCCAAGCATAACAAAATGTGAGCATTACTATGCAAATGGGTGAAGAATTAACATGTTAATCATTTTTAGATAATAGTTAATATCTGACAGAATAACTTTGAACTAGCTACTGTGTTTAAAATAGAGTGTGACGTGGACCACTGAGTCTTGAGCGATAGGACTAGGAGTGTGTGATTTTCATTCTCCCGTTGCAACGCATGGGCATGTTTACTAGTGACTATAAATCATCCAAGATTGATAATATAACAGCATGAAACAATCAAAAATTATAGATACATTGGAGACGTATCAGCATCCCCAAGCTTAACTCCTACTCGTCCTCGAGTAGGTAAGTGATAAAAACAGAATTTTTGATGTGGAGTGATGTCTAACATGTCATATCATATTCTTTTCTTTATAGCATGGACAATTGGACTATTTATGTGATTCAAAGCAATAGCCTAGTGTTGACATAATAATTTAGATACTCAATCATATCAACAAGCAACCATGTCTTTCAAAATATTAATGCTAAAATAAGTTATCCCTACAAAATCATATAGTCTTGCCATGCTCTGTCTTCTTAACACAAAGTATTTATCATGCACAACCCCGATGACAAGCCGAGTAATTGGTTCGTACTTTTTAACGCGCTTCAACTTTTTCAACTCTCACGCAATACATGGGTGCAAGCCATGGATATAGCACTATGGGTGGAATAGAGTATGATGATAGGGGTAAATATAGAGAAGACCAAAAGTAAGAAAGTCTCACATCGACGCGGCTAACCAACGGGCTATGGAGATGCCCATCAATTGATATCGACATGGGGAGAAGGGATTGCCATGCAACGAATGCACTAAGAGATATAAGTGTATGAAAGCTCAGTATGAAAAATAAGTGGGTGTGCATCTAATATGAAAATTTTCCACTAGTATATGAAAGTGACAACATAGGAGACTCTCCATATGAAAAACATGGTACTACTTTGAATCACAAGTGTGGTAAAGGATACTAGCAATGCCCCTTCTCTCTTTGTTTTTTCCTTTTTTCTCTTCCTTTTTTCTCTTCCTTTTTTTCTTTTTCTCTCATTTTCCAGAGTCTCATCCCGACTTGTGGGGGAATCATAGTCTCCATAATCCTTTCCTTACTCGGGCACTGCTCTAAAAATGAATACTGGTGATCATCACACTTCTGTTTACTTATAACTCATAAAAATTACAACTTGATACCTATGACAAAATATGACTCTATAAGAATGCCTCTAGCAATGATCTAGCGTAACATGTATGAAAAATGATGAACGGTGGCTGAGCCGCAAAAACTATGTCAGCTATCTACATTTTCATTCACTTGAATTCGTAGATCAAAGGTTTACGGTTACCAACTCGCCCCGGGTAGCACTGCAAGTGAAATTGAGGTTTAGCTCTGCCTATCACCCACAATCAGATGGCCAGACAGAACGTGTGAATCAGTGTGTGGAAAATTACTTGCGTTGCGAGCAATCAGAGAAGCACTTTGATAAACAGATTTGATCTTTACCGACTCAATTAAGGTATTAGTGTTTGTTCTATTAGACAAAAAAGATCGCATTTTTAGATATGATCATGCAAAGCAATATGATAATAAATGTTCAAGTCATCAAACAGAAGCGGTGGAAGTTGCATGGCAATATATACCAGAATGGCCATGGAAAATCCATAATAGGTAGGTATGGTGGCTGTTTTGAGGAAGATATAATGAGGCTTATGTATGATAGAGCGTATCATATCACGGGGTTTGGATGCACCTGCGAAGTTTGCACCACGTCTCAATGTGAGAAAGGGCAATGCACGGTACCGTAGAGGCTAGCAAATTGCGAAGAGGTAAAAGTGTGTATATCCATGGACTCATATTAGTCATAAAGAACTCATATACTTATTGCAAAAGTTTATTAGCCCTTGAAGCAAAGTACTACTACCACTGGTGCGCATCGGTCCTAAACAAACGGTTTTTAACCCCTTTCCACAACGGCATATGGAACCGTCTCCAAGTGAGTGTGGGCGATAGGAGGGTCCTTCCCACACGACCCAGAAACCGTCGGCGATAGGGAGCCTTGATGCATACAATTGTCCCTGTATAACCGTTTCCGATATCTCGAATATCCCAAACACTTCATCCTTGCTACTCGTTTGTGCTCGCATTGCCATCGCAGTCGGAGTTTTGTGGTTCTGCCTAAAACCAGGAATATTCTAGGCACATGAGCTTTCCAGGCAGATTCTAGGCAGATTCCAGGCACGGGAGATTTACGATGTCTGACACGTCACAAACAGTTCATGATTATAAACCGTGTATGATAGGTAGACAATCACACACATTTAGTTTTCCCGCACCATATGTGATAGTGTCTGACATCACACACGCTTTGCGAAGGAAATTGTGTGCATGCTTGCACACGTTTCCTCTATGTGAACTGTCTCGGATTATGGTGTATATCGCAAATGTTTGTGTTTTACCAACCGTGTGTGCCGTAATGACCTGCACAATGTAATTTCGCCCTAATTTAATTGATGCTATTTAAAATTGTACCTAATTTAAACTTGAAAGTAGGCTATAGCTTTTTTCATATCCATCAGGTTCAAACAACCAATGCATTATTTGATTCATAGGTACATATGTTTAAGAATTACATAAGCACCAAATAAAGAATGATGTACCAGGGTTCTATACTTGTACTATTACATATTGATGAAGCTATGTACCTAGGGTAGGGTCATGGATCTGTTCAAGATACCCTCCCCAAGGACATCTCTAAAGGTACCAGCAGCATTCGAAGAAAAATCATCATCCACTCGACCATGAAGTTATGTTCCACTCGACAATCCTGAAGACACTCGACGGTATAGATAATCACTCAACTATCAGAAGATCTAGAGCCTCTCCACTCTGCAACGGTTGGGAATTAATTCGTAGATTTAATGGTCATTATGTATCTTTATTGCAGGCGTTACCAGTAACGTCTCCATCTTTATGTACCTTAAACCCTTTGTAGCTGAGGGCGGGAGGGGTCTGGCGAACTCTATATAAGCCACCCCCCTCTTCAGGGACAGGGGTTCGCACTTTTTGTAACACACACGCATATAATTCACTCGACCGCCTCCGGACTCCGAGACGTAGGGCTGTTACTTCCTCCAAGAAGGGCCTGAACTGGTAAAACTCCCGAGTACAACTCCTCCAAAACTAAGATCTTGCCTCTACATTCCTACCCCCATTCTACTGTCAGACTTAGAACCACGACAGTTGGCGCTCACCGTGGGGCAAGTGTCTTGGCGGCTTGTTGGTGAAGTTGCAATTTTTATGATCCCCTTCATCATGGTTTCAGGTGGAGGTTTGGCTGAGGGCCGCGAGATCCGTCTCGGCGCGCTCGTATTTGTCGCCGACGACTCCGCTTGGCTTCAGGAGGCTCCACTCGACGTCGACACACTCCCCGTCCACGGGGCAACGCACTTTCGCACGTGCGTCCGTGGCGTCCTCCTGCGGCAGCCGTCGACCCAGTATCGGTCGGCTCCTGTAGCCTCCCCCCTCCCTGCAGCCCGCCGGAGCAAATGTTCCGGTCGATCGAGGCTTCATCGGTGGGTAAGGCATGCGGTGGCTCGCCAGTCGGCCACCCCCCCAGGTCGCGGCAATCGAGCCTGACGAAACTCTCTACGGCATGTTCGATCTGTCAACTGGCTCTGTAGAGACTACATCCGAGTGCGACAACAGCGACCCAGCGGCGGAAGTTTTGATGGTCAATGGACCATGCAGTCCTCCTGGCTTCACCTGTGAAGACGGAGGCGATGGGGGCGGCGATCCATCGCGTGTTCATGAAGAGTACCGCCCCGAACCCCTCTCTTCGCAGCGGAGAGAAGAACTTCGCCGCCGGAACATGGATGCACTTTACACTCCTATTGTTGGAGAAACCCCTGAGGCCCGGGCCTTGGAGGAGGCGCGCCTGGCCAACTTGGCTGAGCGCACTCGACTGGAGAACCTCCAGCGCGCACTCGACGAGCGTGCTCGGCAGCGTGCTCCCGAATCCAGTCGACGTCAACCTTTTCCACCTCCGACTCAGGTACACCGAACTCCAATCCAGAATCTCGCAGCTGCGGCCCGAATAGCAGAGTCAATTCAACCTTCCCAGTCAGAAGTTGGTCGAGGTTTGGTGCAGATCCGGGCCTTGCTCCGAGCCGCGGGTGAGCAGAACACAGTAGTATCTCAGTCGCGGAATAGGATTCACAGCAGATCCGTGGTTGCAGACACAGTCCAGTCGGCTCACAGCCCAAGATCGCCCCCGAGGCATGAGGGACGTGGAGATCGACGAGATCAGTACAGAAGCCGCGAGCAGTATGATCACCGACTCGATCACGACGATCGTCGTCGAGTGCCCACGCCTCCCCCAAGGAGTGGATCGTACGTGCCTCGGCAACAGGATGACAGACGCCCTCACAGTGGTGGGCGAAGGATTCCAGTCGACCCGAGGGAATCGGGCTTTGACGCGATATCTATTCTCGTTCAGGGTCTGGTCGACAGAAACAGAGCTCACAGAGAAGGTCCCGATAGAGATTTTTCAACCAGCAGCAGAGTGCATGTCTCAGGTCCAGAGTGCTTCAGCAGAGCCATCTGGGCTGCGGTGATTCCTCCCAACTTCAGGTTGGCGACTCGAGTCAGTAAGTTCACTGGAGAGTCGAAGCCTGATACTTGGCTTGAAGATTACCGAGTGGCGGTTTAGATCGGTGGTGGCAATGATGAGGTGGCCATGAAACACCTTCCTTTGATGTTGGAGGGCTCAGCCAGAGCGTGGCTGAATCATTTAGCACCTGGTAGCATTTATACTTGGGAAGATCTTGCCCGAGTATTTGTCAGAACATTTTGAAGGTACTTGCAAACGACCGGCAGGGCTGACAGAATTACAATGTTGCGTTCAGAAACCGAATGAAACTTTGAGAGATTATATCCAGAGATGAATCACATTGCACCACATGGTGGAGAATGTGTCTGATCATCAGGCAATTTGTGCCTTTAAAGAAGGCGTCAAGTATCGGGGGTTGAATCTGAAATTCGGTCGGACAGGAGATATGACTCTGACTCGGATGATGGAAATTGCCACCAAGTACGCCAATGGTGAAGAAGAAGACCGACTCCGGAGTGGCAAGCACAAAACAGTCGCCCACGAAACCGGAGGAGGAAACTCCAGTCGGAAGCAAAAGCGCAAAGCCGAGCCAGCCGCTTCTGGTGAAGCCTTAGCCATGACTCAAGGAAAGTTCAAGGGGAAGCCCAAAGGGCCGTGGAACCCCAAGAAAGTAAAAGATCAAGATGGAAATGATGTGCTGGATTTACCATGCCACATTCATACCAAAAAAGATGAAGAGGGTAATTTCATTTACCCGAAGCATACCACTCGACAGTGTCGACTCCTAATCCATCAATTCCGAGAGAAACATCCCAAGGAAAAGGAGAAAGAAGCAGACAAGGTTGAGGACGAGGAAGAGGATGATGATGGTTATCCCCACATGAATTCCACTCTGATGATTTTCGCTGATGTTGAGAGTAAAAGTCGATTGAAAGTCATCAACAGAGAAGTGAACATGGTCGCTCCGGTGACCCCCAGTTATTTGAAGTGCTCCCAGACTGCCATTACATTCGACCAGTCCGATCACCCAATGCACATAGCCACCCCTGGGAAGCAAGCATTGGTGGTCGACCTAGGAGTCGAAGGCACCCGACTGACTAAGGTTCTGATGGATGGTGGCAGTGGCCTAAATATACTGTATGCAGAGACGTTGAAAGGAATGGGCATTCCGATGTCCAGACTTAGTGAAAGCAATATGAGTTTCCATGGAGTCATTCCCGGCAAGAAGGCTGCATCACTCGGTTAGATCGCTCTCGATGTGGTGTTCAGTGACTCCAAGAAGTACCGCAAAGAAAAGTTGACATTTGAAGTTGTGGATTTCTAGAGTGCGTATCACGCTATTCTGGGCAGGCCAGCTTATGCACGTTTTATGGCTCGACCATGTTACGTGTACCTCAAATTGAAGATGCCTGGTCCCAAAGGGGTGATCACTATCACTGGTAGTCGGAAGAAGGCGGAAGAGTGCTTCCAAAAGGGCTCAAAGATCGCCGATGCACAGATGGCCGTAGTGGAATTGCAAGAATATAAAAAAAATGCATATCCGAGTGATTTGTTGCGAGCCAAGAAGCCTGCCACAGATTCAGGATTCCAGTCGTCTGGCGAAACAAAGTTGATTCACATTCATCCGACGGATCCCAATGCTGCTCCGACTCACATTTCAACAACACTCGACTCCAAATAGGAAGAAGCGCTCATCCAGTTCCTCCGTGAGAATTGGGACATCTTTGCATGGAAACCTTCGGACATACCAGGTGTTCCCAGGCGACTGGCTGAGCATCGTTTGCGAGTCGACCCAAAAGTGAAACCAGTCAAAGAACATCTTCGACGGTCCGCCATACAGAAGAGGAAGGCAATCGGTGAAGAGGTGGCTCGGCTTCTGGCAGCTGAGTTTATCCGTGAGATTTACCACTCCGAGTGGTTAGCTAATGTTGTCATGGTCCCAAAGGACGACTCACTTTGCATGTGCATCGACTTCAAACATATCAATCGGGCCTGCCCGAAAGATCACTTTTCTCTCCCTCGCATCGACCAAATAGTCGACTCGACTGCGGGGTGCGAGCGTTTGTCCTTTTTGGACGCTTATTCCGAGTACCACCAGATCTGTCTGTATGGACCCGACAAGATAAAAACAGCTTTCATCACCCCATTTGGGTGCTTCTGTTATGTCACTATGCCATTCGGTTTGAAGAACGCTGGAGCCACATTTGTGCGGATGATTCAGAAGTGCTTGCTCACTCAGATCAGTCAGAATGTGGAAGCATACATGGATGACATTGTGTTCAAGTCACGTAAAGGTTCCGACCTACTGGCTGACCTTGCTGAAACCTTTGCCAACCTCAGAAGGTATGATATCAAGCTTAATCCATCAAACTGCACGTTTGGAGTTCCAGGCGGAAAATTACTCGGTTTTCTCGTTTCTGAACGAGGGATCGACGCCAACCCAGAGAAAGTGGGTGCCATACTCCGGATGAAACGCCATGTGCGTGTGCACGATGTCCAGAAGCTTACTAGTTGCTTGGCCGCCCTAAGTCGATTCATTTCTCGCCTCGGTGAAAAGGCACTGCCCCTTTACCGACTGATGAAGAAGTCAGATAAGTTCGAGTGGACTCCTGAAGCTGATGCAGCATTCGCAGAGCTTAAAGTCCTGCTTTCCACCCAGCCGGTGCTTGCTGCTCCAATCAGCAAAGAGCCTTTACTGCTTTACATTGCAGCCACTGGACAAGTCGTCAGTACAGTACTTACGGTCGAGCGGGAAGAAGAAGGAAAAGCTTACAAAGTTCAGCGCCCAGTATACTATGTCTTTGAAGTTTTGACTCCATCAAAGCAAAGATATCCACATTATCAGAAGCTTGTTTATGGGATTTATATGACCACGAAGAAGGTTGCACATTACTTCTCTGATCACTCCATTACAGTCGTCAGCGATGCCCCATTATCAGAGATTCTGAACAATAGAGATGCAACTGGTTGAGTGGCAAAGTGGGCGATTGAACTTCTTCCCTTAGATATCAAGTTTGAGGCAAAGAAAGCTATTAAGTCCCAGGCAATAGCAGATTTCCTCGCCGAGTGGATTGAACAACAACTGCCGACTCAAGTTCACTCGGAGCACTGGACCATGTTCTTTGATGGTTCCAAGATGCTGAATGGTTCCGGTGCTGGGGTGGTTCTGGTATCCCCCCGAGGAGACAAGCTCAGATATGTCCTCCAGATTCACTTTTATTCCTCCAATAACGAAGCAGGATATGAAGCACTCATGTATGGGTTGCGTATGGCCATCTCACTCGGCGTCCGTCGCCTCATGGTCTATGCCGACTCAGATTTGGTAGTCAATCAAGTGATGAAGGAGTGGGACGTGAGAATCCCAGCCATGACTGGTTACTGCAATGCGGTGAGGAAGTTGGAAAAGAAGTTTGAGGGGTTAGAGCTCCATCATGTACCCCGACTGAAAAATCAAGCAGCAGGTGATTTAGCAAAGATAGGCTCCAAGAGAGAAGCTATTCCCAGCAATGTGTTCTTGGAGCATATTCATGCACCTTCAGTTCAAGAAGATCCCTTCGCTGAAGAGCCCCCGCAGCCTAGGGGTGCCACAGATCCCACTGAAGTCGAGGTTCCAGCTGTGGTCGACTTAATCATGGAGGTATTGGTCATCACCCCCGACTGGACAGTGCCATACATTGCATATATCCTTAGGAAAGAGCTCACAGAGGATGAAGAAGAGGCTCGGCAGATCGTCCGTCGATCCAAGGCCTTTACTGTAATAAGGGGTCAACTGTTCAGAGAAAGTGCAACTGGAGTCAACCAGAAATGCATAACACCTGGTCTGGCCCTTTGCTGTTTGGGGATTGGATATGGTTGGACCACTGAGAACTGGTAGGAGCGGCTTCACTCATGTGCTCGTAGCAGTCGACAAGTTTACCAAATGGATTGAAGCTAAACCTATCAAGAATCTTGAAGCCAGCACCGATGTCAGTTTTATCAGAGAATTGACATTCAGATATGGAGTTCCACACAGCATCATCACTGACAACGGGTCGAACTTCGATTCTGATGAGTTTAGAGCTTTCTGCGCTTCTCAAGGCACACGAGTCAACTATGCTTCAGTCGCTCACCCGCAGTCGAATGGACAAGCAGAAAGAGCAAATGGCCTAATTCTCAAAGGACTGAAACCCCGACTGATGCGTGATCTCAGACACGCAGCAGGCGCTTGGGTCGATGAACTTCCATCAGTTCTTTGGGGTTTGAGGACAACTCCTAATCGGTCGACTGGGCGAACTATTTTCTTTTTGGTCTATGGAGCCAAAGCTGTTCTACCAAGTGACCTGCTCCACAACGCACCCCGAGTCGAGCTCTTCTCTGAAGAAGAAGCAGAACAGGCCCGGCAAGATTCAGTCGATCTCTTAGAGGAGGAAAGAGAGATGGCCTTGATCCGGTCGACCATTTATCAGCAAGACCTGCGTCGATTCCACGCCAGAAACGTGAGGGGTCGAGCCTTTCAAGAGGGAGACTTGGTTCTTCGAGTGGATAAACAGAAGCCACACAAGCTCACCCCTGCTTGGGAAGGCCCCTTCATCATCTCCAGAGTTCTCCACAATGGAGCATACCATCTTTACAGTGTCGAGCATCAGAAAGACGAGCCACGAGCTTGGAATGCGGAGCTGCTCCGCCCCTTTTATACTTAAATACTCGTTCGAATAAAGTGTAATAAGAAATACCTTTGTAATTTGTTTATCAAAGACAAGAGCTTTACAGTCCTATGGCACGATTGTTGTTGCTTTTGTTTACGTCTGAAAACCCCCAGTGGGTGACTTAGCTGTGAATCCGTTTCGCCTAAGTTTTCAAACAACCTACCGAGTGGTGAGCCGGCCTCCCACTCGGGGGCTTAGCTCCGAACCCGTTTCACCTAGGTTTTCAAAATCCTACTGAGTGGTGAGCCAGCCTCCCACTCGGGGGCTTAGCTGCAGTCCAGTACTCGCCTAAGTTTGTAAAATCCTACCGAGTGGTGAACCAGCCTCCCACTCAGGGGCTTAGCTGCAGTACAATACTCGCCTAAGTTTATAAAATCCTACCGAGTGGTGAGCCAGCCTCCCACTCGGAGGCTTAGCTGCAGTCCAGTACTCGCCTAAGTTTTAAAAGATCCTACTGAGTGGAGAGCAACCCTCC
>NC_041380.1:495413527-495536535 GCF_002162155.2 Triticum dicoccoides | reverse complement strand
CTGCAGTCCAGTGCTCGGCTAAGTTTGTAAAATCCTACCGAGTGGTGAGCAATCCTCCCACTCGGGGGCTTAGCTGCAGTCCAGTACTCACCTAAGTTTGTGAAATCCTACCGAGTGGTGAGCAATCCTCCAACTCGGGGGCTTGGCTGCAGTCCAGTACTCGCCTAAGTTTGTAAAATCCTACCGAGTGGTGAGCAATCCTCCCACTCGGGGGCTTAGCTGCAGTCTAGTACTCGCCTAAGTTTGTAAAATCCTACCGAGTGATGAGCAATCCTCCCACTCGGGGGCTTAGCTGCAGTCCAGTACTCGCCTAAGTTTGTAAAATCCTTTCCCTAAGAGCTGTACCACAAGTACAACGTACGCTCCATCCCTACCCGCAAGGACGACGAGGTGCAGGTCAACCGCGGCCCTCTTCTCCGAGCTACGCCACAAATACAACGTGCGCTCCACCCTTGTCCGAAAGGAAGACGAGGCGCAGGTCGACTGCAACCCTCTTCTCCGAGCTATGCCACAAATACAACGTGCGCTCCACCCTTGCCCGCAAGGACGACGAGGCGCAGGTCGACCGCAACCCTCTTCTCCGAGCTACGCCACAAATACAACATACGCTCCATCCTTGTCCGCAAGGAGGACAAAGCGCAGGTCGACTGCAGCCTTCTCCTCCGAGCTACGCCACAGATACAATGTACGCTCCATCCTTGTTCGCAAGGACGACGAGGCGCAGGTCGACTGCAACCTTTACCTCCGAGCTACGCCACAAATACAACATGCTCTCCACCCTTGTCTGCAAGGACGGCGAGGCGCAGGTCGACTGCAACCTTCTCCTCCGAGCTACGCCACAAATACAACGGAGCAAATCCCAAAATCAATCGCAAGTATACTCAAAAGCAGTTCAGATAAATCCTAAAGTTCCAAGCAACAAATCAAAAGTATTCGAGCATCAAGCCCGAAGGAGTTTAATGGTTACAGCAACCACTTGGCATTCCAAGTCAAATTTAAGACATGTTTAAATCTCATAGTTTGTTCACTCGGCAGGAGGAGGGCTGGCGGTTTCGACGAATTCGTCCAAGTCGATTCCATCTGCGATCCGAGTGGCAGCAGCGATGAAAGTCTCCATAAAGGACTGGAAGTCGTGCCTTTTGGTGTTGGCGATCTTGATCGCCACTAGCTTGTCTTCACGAGCTTCCTTGAAGTGGACTCTGACCAAGGACAACGCCACGTCAGCACCACACCGGGCAGAGGACTTCTTCCATTCTTGCACTCGACCAGGAATCTCGTTGAGCCGAGCCATCCGAGATTCCAGGTCATTTTGAAGCGTCGCCCCTAGCCAGAGTGATGAGTCAATCCGTGAAACTTCCACCTTCAGGCGTGCGAGATAACTTGTGACGTTGGCGACACGGGATTCCAGTCGAAGCACGTTCATGGCAGTCTCGTCGCAAACCGGAGAAACGATAGGGTCTAGACTAGTCTCGATCCTTCCGGTTTCCTCTTCAAAGTTTTGGCAGAATTCTATAGTCAAAGAGTTAGTGAGTCGACTGGATAGGATTAACTTGCAAGCAGCAAAGCAGTCGGATTAAAAGGAGTACCTTCTAGCATAAGATAGAGCTTCTTGGCAGGAGTTCTCAGATAGGCTTCCGTGTCATTTCTCTTGCGGACCGTAGACTCCAGCTTCTCATTTAGGGCAATCTTATCCTTCTTCAGACGACTTACTTCTCGGTTAGACTCATTGAGACAGGACTTCAGCTTGTTCACCTCCCCTTCCAACGCTCCGACCGAAGCCAGCTCTGATTGTATGGAAGAAAATATTTCAGGTAGCATATCCTAATAGAACAAGGTCAGTCGAAAGTTTACTTACCTGGACATTGGCCCGGAGAGCAGCGCTGGCGTCGTAAGCAGCCTGGCTATTCTCGTGCACCGTCTTCATCCGCTCCATCATCATGTTAGCCTGACGGATGGCTTCCGCAGCCGCATCCGACTGGTTTTCCGGAACGTGGTAGTTGGTGAAGAAGGGGGCAGACAACCTAGGTGCGGCAGCTTGGAGCTCCGAAGCGTGAGGTTGGACGACTGAAGGGAACACCGGTACAATCAACGGTGCACGGCACTCACTCGACGGTGGTATAGCGAAAGTTACAGAGGCCCCGCCTGCGTCTTCAGATTGTCGGGCGGTTGGTGTTGTCATCGGTCCCTGCTAAGACGTCTTGCCACATCTTCATTATCATATGGAAGATCGATGACGTTGGGTGGAGCTGCAGAGAAATCAGTCGACCCCAAGTGAATCGCTAGAAGTTAATCGACCAAGTAATCAAGAACAAGATCATAAGAGTTTTTACCTGGGTTGGAGGTAACCGCGTCCTCCATCTCCTCGTCTCGATATTGGTAAGAAGAAGTTCCAGATGTAGCAACACTGTAAATGTCAACATTCAGTCGGTTATGTTCTGTTGCTCGAGTCGACCAAAAGAACGGATCAGATGATTACCTGGAGATGGTGGGGACGGTCACTTTGATTCTGGGCAAAGCCTTCGGTGGTTTAGAGGAGGTGGCTTTCGATGCTTTGGGCGCAGGAGGTGGCACAGTCTTGAGCTATTTAGATACCTTCTCAGTCGGTGCTGGGGAAGACGTCCGAGGGTGCTTCGAAGAATGCCCAGTCGGTGCGGCCTCCAGGACCGGGGCACTCGCCGGGTCTTGAGCGTGCTTGGACCTCCTCTCTCTGCGAGGAGGCGAGTCGACCTCTTCGTCATCACTCGAGTCGTCGCTCTCCTCATCCTCCTCTGCATCCGAGTGCCACTCGCCACTCTCGCCCCCGCTCGCCCCTTCCTCGACATCTTGCTCCTGCACTCCATTGGGCATCGAGTACATATCAATGAGAGCCTGAAAAGACAATGAACGAAAGAAATACAGTCGACCGTCAACAAGGTGTTACACGGTGAACCGAGAAGATACTTGACAATGCAGAATCATACCTATTCCGGCTGGCGTGAATGGTCGAATGGAATCACCCTCCTAGACCCCCAGGGATTATCTTTGTTGCTGGTGATTTCTCTCAGCCATTTCTCCACCGTGTCTTCACTAACGTCCTTCGGGTGGATCCGAGTGGTGTCCTCGAGTCCCGAGTACATCCACATCGGATGGTCACGGGCTTGGAGTGGTTGGATGCGTCAACTGAGAAAGACCTCTAGCAGGTCCATTCCAGTCACCCCATCGCGGACAAGTTGGACGACCCTCTCGACCAATGCCTTCACCTGTGCCTTCTCTTCCGGGATCACCCTCAAGGAGGAGGGCTTCTCCACTCGAGCCAAGGAAAAGGGGGGAAGTCCAGTTGACTGACCCGGGGTCGGCTGGTCCTTACAGTAAAAACCAGGTCGACTGCCAGCCCCGGACCGAGTCGGGAAGGATCATAGCTGGGAAGGTGCTCTTGTTCCTCATTTGGATTCCAAGGCCACCACACATCTGGATCACGTGCGTCCTCTCGTCAGTCGGGTTGGCCTTCTTGACCGACTGGGAGCGGCATGTGAATATGTGCTTGAAGAGACCCCAGTGCGGTCGACAACCCAAGAAATTTTCACACATCGACACAAAGGCAGCAAGATACACTATGGTGTTTGGAGTGAAGTGGTGGAGTTGAGCCCCGAAGAAGTTCAAGAAACCACGAAATAAAGGATGGGGAGGCAAAGAGAACCCGCGGTCGACATGAGTGGCGAGGACAACGCACTAACCCTCCAGCGGTCGCGGCTCGGTCTCATTCTCTGGGAGCCGCGCCGATTCGTGGGGGATCAATCCCCCCTCAACCAGGTCGTCGAGGTCGTCTTGGCTGATCGTCGAGCAGATCCAATCGCCCTGGATCCAGCCCGGTGGCAGGCCGAACCTTGACGAGGATCCACCCCGGCTGGTCCTCTTTCCTTTCGCCTTCCCGGTCGCCTTCTTCACGCGCTCCAACGCCACCGTCTTCCCTTTCCCATGGCGGCAGACCAAGTTCGAGCGAGGCTACGACGCCGAGAACGGAAGTGGGCGCAGCGGAGAAATCTAAGGAAGAAGAAAGAGAATGAGGGTGCATTGTTCAAAAGCCCGGTCCGGTGCCTTTTATAATGCGCTTCCGAGTGACTGACTTGTAGGCCCGGACAATCTTATCAAATCCCGCAATAGTCGCACGCGCGATACGTGGCGAAAAAGGTGGCCTGGGAATCAAGACGACCTACCTAATCCGTCCCGATTACAACGGCCTCGCCCGTTCGGCGCGCTTCCCAAAATTCGAATCCCGCGAAATCCGCGGACAGCAGAACAACTTGTCAGATGGAAGACATCCTCTGCATCATCATTCGGAACTCTTCCATAAAAATTCACTCGACAAAGACTAAGAATGGACCAAGGCGACTGAAAAAGAAGTTAGTGTCATCCCCTCAGTTCATTGATCCAGAGCAAGATATACTCATAGCACAAAAAATGAGTCGGAAGTGTTCTCAACTCCTTCACTCAAACCCTGATCCATTCGGGGGCTAATGATGAAGCTATGTACCTAGGGTAGGGTCATGGATCTATTCAAGATACCCTCCCCAAGGACATCCCTAAAGGTACCAGGAGCATTCGAAGAAAAATCATCATCCACTCGACCATGAAGTTCTGTTCCACTCGACAATCCCGAAGACACTCGACCGTATAGATAATCACTCGACTATCAGAAGATCTAGAGCCTCTCCACTCTGCAACGGTTGGGAATTAAGTCATAGCTTTAATGGTCATTATGTATCTTTATTGCAGGCATTACCAGTAACTTCTCCATCTTTATGTACCTTAAACCCTTTGTAACTGAGGGCGGGAGGGGTCTGGCGAACTCTATATAAGCCACCCCCCTCTTCAGGGACAGGGGTTCACACTTTCTGTAACACACGCATATAATCCAGTCGACCGCCTCCGTACTCCGAGACGTACGGCTGTTACTTCCTCCAAGAAGGGCCTGAACTCGTAAAACTCCCGAGTACAACTCCTCCATAGCTAAGATCTTGCCTCCACATTCCTACCCCCCATTCTACTGTCAGACTTAGAACCATGACACATATGGTAAACAAAGAGGCGACAGACATTCCAGTTGCTGAACAAGGTGAAGCGGAATGGCCCTATTGTGCTCTCCTGGATGCAGAAGGCATGCAGGACTCTAGTCCAACCCCTTGTGATGGTCGGCCGCCAATCATGTAGTTTGAGAGGTAATCTTGAGTAAACTGGTTCAGAACCCACTGCAAAAGAAAAAAGATTCAGATATTGTCACCTAACACAACTCATTACGGACAGTAAAAAGAAGGCTGCGGGGTTCTTACCGCAGTTCACTGTTGTCTTGTATAAAGTGTAAACAAATAGTTCGATTGACATCTTTTAACCCATTTTAGTAACAGGCAGAGGTTGAGGATGGAGGCGTCGGCGATGGCACGACCTACCAATGGTTTCGAGGGTTGTGTGTGTTTGTGTGAGCGGAGGTTGTGTTTGAGGAAATACTGCGACAACTGAAAATTTTACTAGGCGGGAGTAACAAGGCGGGGCTACTGAAAATTTGGATCAAGGGAGAGCAGATATTTTTGAGATTGCGAGGGATGCAGAGGCAGGAGTAAAATGCCGGGGCTACTGAAAATTTGAATCAAGGGACTGAAGCAGAGAGGGATGCAGAGGTGGGAGCTTTGGGGGAGCGAGCTAGACAGACCGGCTGTGGACTATAGCCGACGCACCTTCTCGCGTAAGCCATAGGCGTACTATACACTGACGATGCTCCAAGATATTTTTTACTACATCTCACACGGTTGGTGAGAATAAACTGTGTGGGATCTACTTGATTTGAATTACAAAATGGGGTCACAGTGGCAATGGACGGTGTTTGAATTGCTAGACCTTTTATCTGCAGTGAACATGCAACTATATGTGTGTCGTAAAAGAATAGGAATTATTCAGGGTTCCTTTGGACATTTCATACATTAAACTGGTTTTCTAGCCATTTCAGGTGCACAATTCAAAATTAAACTACATGCACATGCTCCGGTGCATACAAATTGGTTCAAAATCAAATATGTGTCCTTCAGTGCATGCTTAGGTCCCATGAAAGAAATGAGAATGAATTTTTCGGGGTTCGTTTGGCCTTTTTTATACATTAACTGGGTTTTCTAGGCATTTTATGTGCATAATTCAAATTTGAACTACAAGCATATGCTCCAATGCACTAAAGTTGGTTGAAAAATCACATGTGTATCCTTGGGTGAATTTCTAGGTCCCATGCAAGAGATGGGAATGAATTTCAAATACCAGGGCACTGTTGATTGCGTGCAAAACGTTGAGATACCTGGTTTTTAAATTCTAGTAGATCCAAAACTCTTTTGAAATTCATGAAACTTGGCATGCTATCATGGAGCGGCATCAACATGCCGTGGTGAAAATTTTGTCCCATTTGGTGCAGGCTTGGGTATAACCTTCTCACAAACCAGAGCTTCTCACAACAAGGTGATGGTTTTGATAGGGAACGCACCACCTTTGGGGACGAGACGATATCCGTTGCCTCTTATTGTTTTCAAAAAAATTCTAGTGTCAACATAGAACAATAGGAGTGTTGTGTTCAATCTTGGATTTTTTTTTGGGGTTTGTTTGGCCTTTTTTATACATTAACTGGGTTTTCTAGGTATTTTATGTGCATAATTCAAATTTGAACTACAAGCACATGCTCCAATGCACCAAAGTTGGTTGAAAAATCACATGTGTGTCCTTGGGTGAATTTCTAGGTCTCATGCAAGAGATGGCAATGAATTTCAAACACCAATGCACTGTTGATTGCCGGCAAAACGTTGAGATGCCTGGTTTTCAAATTCTAGTAAATCCAAAACTCGTCTGAAATTCATAAAACTTGGCATGCTATCATGGAGCGGCATCAACATGCCGTGGTGAAAATTGTGTCCCATTTTGGGAAGGTTTGGGTATAAGCCTCTCACAAACCAGAGCTTCTCACAACAAGCATGATGGTTTTTATAGGGAACGTACCACCTTTGGAGACGAGACGATATATGTTGCCTCTTATTGCTTTCAAAAAATTTCTAGTGTCAATATAGAACAACAGGAGTGTTGTGTTTAATCTTGGATTTTTCTGGGGTTCGTTTGACCTTTTTTATACATCAACTGGGTTTTCTAGGCATTTTATGTGCATAATTCAAATTTGAACTACAAGAACATGATCCAATGCACCAAAGTTGATTGAAAATGACATGTGTGTCCTTGGGTGAATTTCTAGGTCCCGTGCAAGAGATGGGAATGAAATTCAAACACCATGGCATTGTTGATTGCCGACAAAACGTTGAGATGCGTGGTTTTTAAATTCCAGTAAATCCAAAACTCGTGTGAAATTCATGAAACTTGGCAATGCTATCATGGAGCGGCATCAACATGTCGTGGTGAAAATTTTGTCCCATTTGGGGCAGGTTCGGGTATAAGCTTCTCAAAAACCAGAACTTCTCATAACAAGCATGATGGTTTCGATAGGGAAAGTACCACCTTTGGTGACGGGACGATATCCGTTGCCTCTTATTGCTTTCAATTTTTTTCTAGTGTCAACATAGAACAACAGGAGTGTTGTGTTCAATCTTGGAATTTTTCGGGGTTCGTTTGGCCTTTTTATACATTAACTGGGTTTTCTAGGCATTTTATGTCCATAATTCAAATTTGAACTGCAAGCACATGCTCCAATGCACTAAAGTTGGTTGAAAAATCACATGTGTGTCCTTGGGTGAATTTCTTGGTCCTATGCAAGAGATGAGAATGAAATTCAAACACCAGGACACTATTGATTGCTGGCGAAACATTGAGATTCCTAGTTTTTAAATACTAGTAAATCCAAAACTCGTCTGAAATTCATGAAACTTGGCATGCTATCATGAAACGGCATCAACATGCCATGGTAAAAAAATTGTCGCATTTGGGGCAGGTTCGGGTATAAGCTTCTCACAAACACTACAAGAAATATGTTAACTTGTGACCCTCACTATTGGCCGCTGAAAGGTCATAGTTTTTCATTTGCGACCTTTTTGTGACAAAAAACAGAAGGTTAAAAGCTGGCGGTCATAAACTGAAATTAGCGACCTTTAACAGAAGGTCATTGAACCCATGACCTTTTGTTTTGGTCACTGGCGGTCTGCCGAGACCACGTCGGATCCGACGTGGCAATCTGACGTGGCAAAATTACGACCAATTGAGAAGGTCGTTGGTAAGATTCAGCCCGGTCCAATTCAATGCTTTACATGGGCCGAGCCCAACAATTCAGCCCATTTAATACATTTATTTCTGTTATTTTTTGTTAGCTACATGGGCCAAGCCCAACTGTGACGCCCATCAATTTTTATGCACGTTTGGCTTTCAAGAATATAGGTCAATTTTGTCCAGCCCATTTCTAGTTTACATTCGGCCTTTTTATACATTCAAATAATAATTCAATCCTGATGTTGGTCCAGTACTCTTTTCATCCCATTCACATATTCGTACAAATGATCCTCCTTTTTGACAAATTTTGCAAATCATTTCATATTTCAGCACTAAATATGTTTACATCACAGGCCATAAAGCCGTACAAAATAGTATCACTTGTTCCTATACAAAACTATCAAATGATACGTACAGCAAAACAGAATACAGAAAATTTAGTTTAACAAAAATAAGTTTTCTTCCTCTTCCATCTTCCAGAACACAAAACACATGTGAAAGTAAAGATGCCACAACAAAAATGAAAGGATCAGCCAATAGAAGCATATTGAGTACAAGGGAAACACGCACTGTGAAAATTTTGAAAGCACGAATATTTTTTATATTACCATAACAAACAGAAATGTAATCTGATTGCATAAGGCATATGGCATTATCAACAAGACAAAGCAAAATTTATAGTGCCAGCTCGGGAATAAGATAAACCAAAATTTATAAATCTATAGCATCACACACAAGGTCTAAATTTATACTATGTTCCTTTAGAAGCAAGAGTTGGTTCATGTCTAGCTTTTATTGCAGATAACTAGTACATTTTCCACAAAAAATAGGAGCGACATATGTTTTAATGATCAACTCTGGTGTTTGCAGTATATATTCATAGCATGTAAGAATACTTTGATTAACAGACTAACCAACCATCAACTAACACTTCATAGTACCAACTAACACTTCATAGTACCAAAAAATGGGGTGGCGCTCACCACTTCAGATGTGCAGCAGCCATGAGGGCTTCTTCCTGTTCCACCTACAGCAGCGGCAGCTTCTACAAATCTGAGACACAAAACAAACGCAGGCAGAAGGAATCAGAGGGAGGGCACATCTTGTGTTTGCAGTATATATTCACAACATGTAAGAATACTTTGATTAACATACTAACCAACCATCAACTAACACTTCACAGTACCAACTAACACTTCATAGTACCAAAAAATGGGGTGGCGCTCACCACTTCAGATGTGCAGCAGCCATGAGGGCTTCTTCCTGTTCCACCTACAGCAGCGTCAGCTTCTACAAATCTAAGACACAAAACAAACGCAGGCAGAAGGAATCAGAGGGAGGGGAGATGAAGAACATGGCAGACATTTATATGATGGCAGTACATATGAAACAAACAGCAGCCCATACTTACATCATCATGTGTATAACAAAATCACGGTCGCCTCTACAGACAGCACTACTAGAGTAGAGAGCCAAGCATAATAACTCTACCAGGAGACAATGTAAACACAGAGTCACACCATTGACAGATTAAGCCTTACAACATGTTTGGTGGCTCAGTGGGCAGATGTATGCATGCACAAAAAGGGGGACAATTTTTCAATCAAACTGAAGAAAAACACACATCATTTAGTAACCAGTACAAATCCCGGTAGTTGTAGGTGCATGCATTGTGTAACAATGAGTAATCAATAGCATTTCAGAGTTGTGCAGTTACTAGTGTGTTGTCCGTTTACCACACCACACATGGGCATGAGAAAATTGCTAAAAACCACTGATGGTGTGCTAATCTACTTAGAAAATATGGCACATGATGGCAGGCAGTAGATATAAAACAAACAGGACTCCACACATGCATGTGCTATTATAATGTACAGAACAAAATCAGTCACCTCTACGACAGTAGTAGATATACAGCCATTATTTAGTCATTACAATTACAAGAAGCTCTTGACTCAAGGCTCCATACTTAAGAGTGCTAACACTAGATGTCCAAAGCAAGAAAGTTTTAGCTAGGTTTTGTCTTTTTTTTCACTTTTTACACTACAGCCGTCAGGGTAAGAAAGTTCAACAACAGGCTGTACGTATAGTATGAGCAACACAGGACAGTAAAAACAGTGAGCAAAAGCCAAATGAATTGATTTATCTCTAACTAGTTGGTAACGAAGCATGGCACAAGAGATACATGTCATAATGCCTATATAAGATGCAAAAAATATATGTGCATCTCATATCAGACTAAGAGCCAACTCTGCATAACAGTTCTGAACTTCTGCCAAAACTGAACACAACATGTACCAAGGAAAATCAACACTTGTAGATTCATATCACAGTAACAGCCAACACTGCATAACAGTTCTGAACTTCTGCCAGAACTGAACACAACATATACCAAGGAAAATCAACGCTTCTGAATTAATATCAGACTAACAGCCAGCCAACACCGCGTAACAATTCTAAACTTCTGTCAAACTGAACAAAACATACACTGAAGGAAACAATCAGCAAACAAGATGAAAAGTGTAACAACCTGAGGTTCTGTCAATAGGATTTTCTCCGACACAAGTGCTCACTCCTCTTCCATGCTTTGGAGCCATCGCTTGAACTGTATCGGTGCCCGATTCACCACCGGAAGCACCAACCCCATCACCACGATGATTCATAGCGGAATCACGTGGCTTGAAACACCTCGCCCACGGATCCTCAGGCAGGCCTCGTGGACCAACATCATGCGGGCGAGGCACGTTCTTCTTAGACCCGAGGTTATCAGAGGCTCCCTCTTGGAGCACCTTGAGCCCATGGCCACTACCCACATGGATCATGCTCCTGTCGGGAGTGGTGTGGTGGTGGTGGTGCTGCTGCCCACGGAGCTGCTGCATGAAGGACGCCTCCATGGAGCTGATGTACATGTTGTGGGTGTCGTTGGTCCATCCGGCCGACACCAGCCCCCCAACCTGATCACCCTGCTGAAGAAGAAGGTAGAAATCAGTTTAAGTTTTACAGGTGCAAAATCACATCAAACAGCTGTCCGACAGTAATACTGGACATCCAGATGTCCAAATGGTTATTATATAGAGCATACATGATCTGTTTGCTTGGCTTTGTACTACTATGTAGCACTATGTAGCACTAGGACATCTTGAGATCATCGCAGATCAATCACGTGCAGCACATGATCCTAGTTTCGGCATCACATCGAGTCCTAACTAACAATCGAATCAACAGATTAAAGTGCACAACACCTAGTGGACAAACCTGAAACACTGAATGAGTTTCCAGTTAAGACTGAACTTTCGTACTCGACATAACCTGGTGCTGGTGGTGCCTTGGTCGATCGACGCCACGTACACCTCCTCCGCCTTCCCCTTCCCCGCCATACTCCTTCCCCTTCCCCTTCCACCACACGCCCCAGAGCAACCTTGCCGAAAAAACAAGCGCCGAACCCTCCGCCGGCGAGCGGACAGAGGGGGGCGGCCGGAGCAGCGGACTGAGCCGGTGGAACAAGCGAGGATGCGGTCGGCGTTGAAGTGGGAGGCAGTGGGACGCAGATCCTGGTCGTCCTCCTCCTCATTGTCGATGTCGTCCATGGAGGTCACCTACCAGTTCAAATCCAACCCAAAAAAGGGGATCAGACAAGGAAGTAGAGAGAGGATCGGGGCTGGGGAAGGGGAAGTAGAGACAAGGAAGTCGGCGTCAAGCTCGGCGTACTTGCCGGCCTTGAGGTAGCGCACGATGCGGCCGACGGGGAACTGGAGCCCGGCCTTGGACGGCCGCGACACCGACTTGGTCGCCTTCGCCTTGCCGCGGCCAGCGATGCCTCCGGTGGAACTCATCGCCGATTCGCCTTTGGGGGAGGTCCGGACGCGGTTGGTGACGATGAAGGAGAAGACGATGAAGACGCGGCAGGAGCAGTGCCTCCAGTGCGATGACCGGCCGCTCTAGGAACCGCTCGCAGTCGTCGGCGGCAGCCCGATGGCTCACCCAGATGCCGCCGCCGAGGACGACGAGAGGGACGAGGGGGATCTGGATTGGGGGAGAGGAGGGAGGGAGAGAAAGAAAGAAAGAAAGAAGGCGGGGTTGGATGGAAAACGGGGGACAACAGAGTTAGGGTTTCGCCTCACGTGGGGTTGGTGGGGGAGGCGAGGGGTGAGGGCTGCCCTTGGATCCAACGGTGTTTCGTGCATGATCCGTATGTCTGGTCCATGGTCCAATCAAAACACAATACAACATTATGACCAACTAAATTGGTCGTGATAGATTTAAAAATAAGATGTTAAAATCATATAAGCTATTTTATGATCACAGAAATTCAAAAAAATAAAAAACCTTCTCATTGTGTGACCAATTGTGAACTAGCTTTCAGGAAAATAACAATCATGGAATGTCAAACAATGTTGCCCAAGGGAGTTTTATTTTCTTTGGACAAAAAAAATATTTTTCATTTTTCAAGTGCCCAAAATGAGTTTTTTGTGAAGAACCTATCAAATAATTGTTGCAAAATTAGACCAAATCAAATTTCAAAATACTTGGCCATATTTAATGCATGATACCAAATGGTTGGGTGTCAAAAGTTTTGATCCACCTCTCGTGAAAAAAATAAATTTCTGTCCATTCAACTGGAAGCGGGTCAAATTTGAACTGCAGCTGCCTCATAGTTTGCTCTTTATTTCTCCTAAAAAAAATTCTAGGTACATAAGTATCTATTTAATCAGAGAAATACCAAAAAAAAATTCAAGATTCAACCACTAGCTAGGAACGGTCATGCCCGCCGTTTTGACCGCATTTTGAAACGGGCATGAAAAATAAAAAAAATAAACAATTAGAAAACCTTCGCATTGTATCATTATATGTGGCCAAGTTACCAGGAAAAATAATAAACTTGTAATATGACAATTGTTTTAAAAAAATGCTCTCAGAAATGAGCTATCATGTGTGAAGATTTATGACTTTCAAGCGAGATGATCAATCTTATGGCCACATTCATGGCATAGTTTGTTCAAATGATCTGATATTATGCACAAGGGTGCATATTGGAATGACAAACAATGTTGCCTAAGGAAGTTTTCATTTTCTTTGGACGAAAAAACCATTTTCCATTTTTCGAGTGCCTAAAAGGAGATTTTTTGTGAAGGACCTCCCAAATAATTGTTGCAAAATTGGACCAAATCATTTTTATAAAATACTAGGCCATACTTAATGCACAATTGACCAAATGGTTGGGTGTAAAAAGTTTTGATCCACCTCTGGTGAAAAAGACAAATTTCCGCCGACTCAGCTCGAAGCGGGTCAAATTTAAACTGCGGCTGCCTCACGGCGATGAACGCGCCGCACTGAGCCGGCACGCCCGTGGCTTGGGTGCCGAGCTTGGAGTAGAAGAACTCCCCCCAGAGCTCGATGGTGGGGAGAACGCCGAGGAAGCCTTCGCACAAGGTGACGAAGGCGGACAGCAGCACCACCATGTTGGGGGTGAGGTGGTGCGGCTGGAGTCCGTAGAACTCAAGAAAAGAGCGGAAGAAGCTGCTTGCCGGCAAGCCCAGGCCGCGTAGGCAGTGCGAGCGGAAGACGACCCGCTCGCTGTCCTGCGGCGCCGACGAGATTTCCCCCCTCCGCGCGAGGCTGACCCACACGAGGTCCTCGCCGGGCAGCCGACGCGTCTTGCGGAGGAAATCGACGTGATCGTCGTGGACCTCCGAACCGTCCCAGGTGCCGGAGTGCGCCGTAGGTGGCGTGACGGCGGAGGAAGAGCTCATCGTGAGCAGACCACCGTAGCGCTCGACGTAGCTTGAGGTGCAGCGGCGAGAGAAAAGAAGAAGAAGAAGCAATGAGGAGGAGGGACGCGCATGCTCCGCCGCTTCCCCTCCTCCACCTACTTATAGCCTCATGGTTGCGAAGCCGAGGGGGCGGTTGTGGGATCTACTGCGCCCACTACCCCACACCCCCACGTTTATCGCGCAAAGTTACTGCGCGCAGTAACTCCGCGGGAACCTCAAATGTCCACTCCGGCCGCAACGGATCCGCTCGTGTGCCGAGGCGCGGTAGTGGCGGGCCCCACCCGTAGGCATGTCCCGTCGCACATGTGGATGGCAAGACTCGCCTGGCCGCTTGTTGCCATGTGACGAGCCCGAAACGGGCGGCGGCCTGGAAGCTTAGCAAGCACCCCACTGGGATCCCGCCAGGGCATTCGAATTTTTTTTTGGACAAGTCAAATTGGGTGAGTCCGACTCTTGCCAGTCGGCCCGGCAGAAATCGAACGAGGTTTTCACCTCAAATACTCGGAGAAAGAAACTGCTGAGGCTCCTCGGTTGGTTGTCCGTGGCGCCTCATTGGCTTTGGGGACTACTGTCAGAGTAATGGGCCACAGGTAGGCTAACCCGAGGCCAAAACCTTTCAAGACATCGGGGCTGACTGCGCCCCTCGAGACGACAAATGAAGAGCCGCCTTCTGGAGGACGGCTGAAGGAACAGTGGGCTGCCCGCATGCGTCCGAGTCCTAGAGGCAAGGTCAAGACCGGCTGACTCCCACCTGGCGGCTTTCAGAGAAGCCGACCACGGGGAGTCGGCCCACGGCACCAACAAAGCCCATGCCCTCATCAGGGGGGATGGGATAGGGAGTGGCAACAGTGAAGCCCACTCCCTCCCCTTTTTCAGGAGATGGCTAGGCCACAGTGCGCTATACCAACGGAGATCTCCGTCTGGCGCGGCACTGTTGCCATGCCATCCCTGACATCAGCAACAGTGGGCGGAGTCCTGTGCCCATGACGGCCTGTCAGTACGGTCCACAGATGACGGGCCCTACCAGTCAGCGAGAGTCCAGAAGACGGCAAGAGCGCCACTAGTCGGACCCGCGGGGAGCCGACCCCAGAAAGTCGGCCTGCCCCTCCCGCGGGTTCCCCGCGCCATTAACCAGACAAGATGGGGAGTGACTACAGTGATCACCCGCCAGACGGCGGGGCTGTAGCCACGACCCCATGACCGAGTCTGCATCATTAGAGGCACGGCTACAGTAATCAGTAGCCGGCAAGACCCGCAAGCGGCGGGTACGGCCTGTCGGCTCCGTACCAGACCGGTCGGCGGGGCCCACCAGTCGGCGGGCCCCAGCAGTCGGCGGAAGGGCCGGCAGGCGAAGAGACTGACGGCTGGGCCCTGCGCCCAGACAGTTTACCATTGTACCCCTGGGGGTAGGCCTATATAAACCCCCCAGGGCACCCATGCAAAGGGTTCCGATCCATTAGAACTAGACCAGATCATAGAGGGGGAGAGAACTGGCTCTGCCTTCTCCTACCTTCAGCATACAGCTCGAGGAGCGCCCTTGTATTCACTTTGCCTTAGTGATCATGCGGAGACCCCGCAGAGCAGGACTAGGGGTGTTATCTCCTAGGAGAGCCCCGAACCTGGGTAAAGTACGCCGGCGTTCGTGTCTACGCCTCATCCCGTTTCCAGGCACCGGCGATGTTCTACTCGCCCCCACCATGATAAACCATCCATTGGCATATGTCGCACCCAACCCCCGACAACGACGCGATCGCGCTGCAGTCTGACGACCCCGAGAAACGGGTCTGGCCTTCGTACCTTGGCGGAGGAAAACCGGGCGACAATGGCATCGGCGAGGGGCACTGCGGAGGCCGGGCAACCGACGAGCCTGTGCTCGTCGGGCCGACGAGCGCTGTCGAGAAGCTCGCCGGACGGCACATCCCATGCATGAGGAACGCATGCAGTTTGTTGACGATGGCCTCCTTCTCGTCGACGTCGGCCTTGTGCCACGCGAGCCAGGGAAGGACAAGCGCGCACGTCCTACCCGTGCGTTGTCCGTTTTACCTTAAAAACGGCCCAAACTAGGACCGGGATGAGTCGAAAGCGGACAAAAAACGGACAAAAGTCCGTTTGCGCCAGCGCACTGGGCCATCTGATATTTTCGTTTTACTTCAAACGGACACACCCGGACAAGATTGGGTCGCACGGTGCGCGGCTCGCCCGCCCAGTTTCTGTCCCAATCCGCTCGCGATCCAGCCTCCCATCCGTGACCACCTCGATTGAGTGGAAGCCGCTCGTGCGTGACGCCGTCTTCTGGGTCGTTGCATCCAGCCATCCCGTCCATCTACTGTTTGGTCCTAACACGGCAGCCCACATGCATGTCATTGCAACACAAGGAGTCCGCTTCTGCCCCTGTTGTGCTCCACCCTACCTGCAGTTCGGCGCTACCTGCTGGATCCTGGCGTGAAGGTCGCTCGATCATGCCTCGCTCGCTGCTTTGACCGCTTGGTGCTGGCTCCGCTGACTGCTTCTTATCTTCAAGTACAAAAAAATAAGTACAATGTTTTCGTCCGGTACACTTCTCCCTTGGCGGTGTCCCTTACATCGGCCCCGTCTCGCATACACCTTTCTGCAGTTCTTGGTGCTCGTCTTCTGCTGACCGTGATGGTCGCTCTTTAACGACTCCTCTCGTGAGTTGACCTCCGCACATGATGATTGTCACCTTACATCGACTACTCTCACGACTTGCATCGTTGATTACATGTCAAATCCTCACTCACATCCTTCAACTCAATCTACTGCATGCCACTCAGTAACCAGCTACAGGAAAATAAAACTACAACCTTTGTACCAAAATGTAAGACGTTCCCCTTTTTGAAACATCTTATATTTTGTTATGGAGGGAGTGCAAAGCAGTGTAACACCAATGATTACTTGGGAATGCCAAGACTCGACACATCTCTGAACTTTCTTCCAACGGCATAATTTGCAGGTGTCTTGAGATCCAATAATTTTAGCTGTTCAACAGTATGTGCCGAGCTTGAACATTGTCGTCCATCAGCAACAAGTCAAGATTAGGGTACTAAAAACATTACAAGTTCACGTTTCTTCTCACCAATCCTGAATTTTGGTTCTGATTTATGGCTTGGTCCATAACTGTAGTATAATAAGTTACAAATTGACCTCATAATATAATTGCATCCACCACACAAATAAGGTTCCCCTGCCTCATCTTTACAATTCTTGGACCATCAGCACCTAAACGAGCAACTCCCATCAGCACCAACCATAGGTGCCAGCTTAACATGATTGTTGAAGTTAACTTGCCAAGGAAACTCGAGCATAAGAGCTTGCATATATACAAAGAAAACAACATTTAACAATAACCGAAACTACTACATATGTGGAATAGAAGAATTATAGTATTTGTTTTCTTTACCTGGAGTACAACCATTATCACCAGAATGGCCACGAAGAAGTGATTCCCGCTAGAAACCTTGAATATGTTCAGCTCATCTGTTTCATTGCATTGAACTCATCAAACACCTTAGAAAAGAAAGATGAAATGATATGTATACCCAACTATGTTAACAACATATACTTCTGGTTCACATTCGATGAAACTATTAAATTACACCTGTACATCAGGAGGTAGCTACTCCTGAACTATAAAATTCAGAATTTAAGCTTCTAATCCTGAATAAATGAATACAGTAAACATGTACAGAAATTGCCAAGTTATGTTCTCTATTGCCCAAACACTCGCCAAGACTACCTTATCAAAGGATCAAGGAGATACTAGTAACCAGCCAAGTTAGGAGGAATGACAGCCATATCTTGCTTTGTTTCTTCAGATCCAAACGCACGCTAAAGGCCTTTCTTCCAGATAAAAACTGGTCTGTCAAGCCCTGAAATAGTTACGTTGTACGTCAGATGTAGAAATACACATGTCACAATTGCAAGGACAAACATAACTGCTCCCCTCCTCAGTTTATCGCAAAAGATAAATTCCCTCTCTAATACATAATTAATTAATGGAGGCGGTATCCCTGAATAATCTCATAAATAATGGAGATGCACGTGTGATGATTATAAAATGGATTATGTTAACCTTTGAGTCCTTCATTTTCCATGCACGTGGGATTTCCCACAATTTATGCAGGGGCTAAAATATATACTGTTGAGCACCAGAATCAGCTCTTTCTGTCCTCAGTTTCACAGGAATAATTTCATCTTATGACTGCCGTAAAATTCAGCACATACTACTAACGCAAATTTCACTCTCCAACTAAGATTTTTAATGAGGCACTCTTCGCTACTAATATTATCAAGCATAATCAAATATCTCACAATATCAGCAGGCAATCAACAAGGTGGACCATCAACATGCATTTTTTGGAACTAGAATGTGGCATAGAGAAATGTGATCAACAACTAGGGAGTGGAAATTATGCTCTTCTATTACAAATGGATAACAGTTAGTACTTAGTACTCCCTCCGTAAAGAAATGCTATAAAGAAATGCTAAGTAGTGATCTAAACACTCTTATATTTCTTTACAGAGCGAGTAGCATCTAAGGTCTAATATAAATAAAGGCTTGTGTAACTGACAGGCAAACAACAACCAATTAAAACAATATTTTTCTGCAGAACCTAAATATTGTACAAGGAACATCTTTACCTCTCGTGTGAAAGAAACCCTATGCACACAAGGTTAGACAATCAAAAATACATAGTTTATATTACCGGAAGTAAAAGGAATGCACCTTTATTTTGAAATGGAATATCTGAAAAGCCTACCTTACAGGGAGATTCAAAAGAATTATCATGGAACCTTGATTTAAATCTTTTCAACTTGCTGATTGCATATCAAGGAGATCAAGGAGAAGACGGTTAAGTCCTCTTGGTTTGTGGGTTGAGTCTACCAAAAATTCAGCAAATATTGACAGTCGTTCTCATTGCAATGGAAATAAATCCATCTGGAAACTGCTAGGAGCCAAGCATTGCTCCAGACAACATGAAACACAGAACAGAAGTTAAATTACTCATGTCATCAGATGGATAATCACATAATTTTACTTGTGACATTGGGGTAGAGGTGGGATGCAAATCCCCACAATGGCAAAGTGTTGGTATGGTGCTAGCTAAGCTTGTAATTACTATTGCTCCCCAAAAGCTCGAGACATTGCCGTTCAAATAAATCCAACTTGAATTCTGTGAAGTTGGCTAATGGCAACTAAACAAGAAAATTACGTGATGCACTGTATCTGGACTTCTGGAGTGAGCAGAGATTTGGGAGCATTACTGAAGAATATACGCGACTCTAAAGAATACACATGCAATGAAAAAGTGCTGAGAAACTCTGTCCTTGCCAGAATCCGCACCAGCCTCGAGGGGACGCAGGCTTTCCACCAGCAGGAAGATGCAATGCCCCAGGCCCGAATCCTCTGCGGTCGATTTCACACGCTGATGCCCACCCCCGAATCAACCGGGAGCAGAAGCACAACAGTAAGGACGTTGTAATGTGTCGTCGCGAAGCCGAGGCCCCGATTCCTCTGCGGCTGAAGCCAAGCGACGACGAGGACACCCAACGCAAAACCGCCCGCTCGCGGCCGAAACCGAACGACCCTCGCCTCCGACCTCGATGCTGCTGGTAGTGGAGCCCGCGTTTCCCGGAAACTGCAGGGAGGCTAGCTCGCAAGACCCACGACCAAATTTTCTTTTCCTTGCTAACATAAAAAAATCATTGTCTGCCAGCCGTGGTGGGAATTGTTTTTTTCTTTTGGTGGGTCAACCGAGCGGATACGAAGGGAGTCTGGCTCGGTAGGTCCTTCGATCGGGATGAAGAATAAGTTATTCTTCACCCAGGGTAATATTATATATATATATATATATATATATATATAGAGAGAGAGAGAGAGAGAGAGAGAGAGAGAGAGAATTGGAACAGGGGCTCCAAGAGGAGGAAGCAAGCGAGGGGAGGAGGCGGCTGTGCCATTTGCTCTGCTTGCTTCTCTGCACTTACGTGGCTCCCGGGGTTCTGGTCCAAGCTAGAGGGGAGCAGCCGCCGTTTGAGGCGCCCTGACTTCCCTTCGTCTTCTTTAGCAGCATGTGGTAGACAAGGGGAGATAAATCCCCACAGTTCCGCACCTGCTGCTCCTTGCGCCCCATGCTGACCTCTCCTCCACCCGCGATGCATGCGCCGCCTAGAGCTCAGGCCTCGATGCTCCCTCCGCCGCTAGCCTAATGACCATCCCTACAACCCTGAGCGTCTCCACCGACCCTGAGTATGCTAACGACATGATCATCAATGGCGACGATCCTCAGTATATTGCCTTTGTGAAGGCACGTCTTAGTGAGCAGCTTCTTATGTCTGATTTTGGCCTACTTTCTTAGGATAGAGGTCTCTTCTACCTCTGATGCCTTTTTTGTTTCCCAAGAAAAATATATCCAGAATCTTCTTGCTCATGCTGCTCTTACTGATGAGTGCACTGTTGAGACTCCCATGGAGCTCAGTGTTCAACTTCGTGCTAGTGATGGTGACCCTTGTCTAATCCGACGTGTTATCGTCATCTTGTTGGGGATCTTGTTTATCTAGATGTTACTCGTCCAGATATCTCCTATCCCGTCCATATTGAGTCAGTTTGTCTTTGCACCCACATTGGTTCACTATAGTCACCTCCTTCTCCTTCGTGTTCTCTGATATCTTCGTGGCACGATCTCCCACCGTATGTTCTTTCCCTGCTCTAGTTCATTACAGCTTCAGGCCTATTCAAATGCTTCAAATGCTACGTGGACTATCCCTGGGATTGTGGTTCACTTTTTGCTTACTGTGTTTTTCTTGGTGGTTCTCTCACTGCCTCGAAGACAAAGAAATAGACTACAATTTCATGTTTGAGTGCAGAGGCTGAGCCTCGAGCTATGGCTCTTTTGACGACAGAGGTGACCTTGTTCCGGTGGTTACTTCAGAAGTTTGGTATTTCTGTCACTACACCTACTTTGCTCCTATTTGACAATACAGGTGCTCATAGTGTTGCACGCGACCCAGCGAAGAATGAGCTCACCAAGCATATTGGTGTTGATGCTTTTTTGTGTGTGCAGGTGTGCGAAATTCGGGTTATTGCTCCTCGGTATGTGCCTTCAGAGTTATAGTTGGCAGATTTCTTTCGGAAGGCCCAAACTAGAGCACAACACGACTTCTATATCTATCTCTCCAAGCTCGGTGTTGTTGACCCACCATGAGTTTGAGGGAGGGGGAGTTAAGAGTTATATATTTAGTCGCATACCCCTTTGTATTTTCCCCGCTCTATAATGGTTTTTTTTTCATATTGTAAAACACTTGTACCTTACAATGGCATATGGCCACATGGAAACACAGTTGCATATTTCCTAACAGGTACCTCCCTCCTTGTTAATGGCCAAAGACTTCTTAGCACATTGTCCTTTCATGTTCCTCAACATACCATGCAGCTCATTTCTGGTGGTCAGATTGTTGACTCTGGTTGTCGGGTAATTCTCGACTTTGACTCATGCTCTGCTTCAGACCGTCACACTGGTGCTCTCCTTGGTGCTGGCCCCCGATGTCATAACTCCCAAGGCCTTTGGGGGCTTGATTGCCTTCACTTTCCCTCCGTTGCCACCGCCGCCAGTCTCTCCACCTCTGTTGCCTTGTCTACCAGCTCTTTTCACCAATGGGATCATCGCCTTGGTTACTTGTGTTACTCTCGTCTCTCATCCTTAGTTTGGCGTGGTCTTCTTGAAACGTGTGAGGCCTTAATGCACTGACTCGAACCTTTCTATGTTCGCCTTAGGCACCCCCTTGGTGATTGTCAACCGTATGTGGTCCTTTAGCTGATGAAAATCGCTTTGCTTTCCTCCAAAAGCTGAGTTGTGCTCCTCGCAACATGGTCCTCGGGTTGTTACCGATGACTTCAACTTGATCTAGCAGGCGGGGGCGGGTAAGAATAACGCTAACCTAGAAAGAAGATAGATGGGCAGATTTCACCGTTTCCTTGATGACCTTGGGCTTCGCAAGATCAACCTCATCAGGCGGGGCTACAGTTCGAGCAACAAGTGACGGTAACCAAAGTTGGTGCAGCTAGACCGCTTGTTCTGTTCAACGAATTGGAGGTAATGACATCCTAGTTGCTTTTCCGTGCGGATACTCCATGGCATTAGATTTAGCCTATACACCACAATTTTCACACCTAGGGCTCACCAGTTCCACTTCAAGGATATCTGGCCGAATTTTGATGGCTTCCGCTAGGTGGTTGCTGATGCCTAGCATGTGTCGTCGCACCTTCGCCAACTCTAGCTTTTGGGTGTCCTACTGAAGCATATGGACAACACATTGCAGTTGTGGAGCGACCGACATATTGGCAGCATCAAGCTACAACAGCTCATGGCTAAGGAAATCATTTTTCAGCTCAACGTGGTGCAGGAGTCCCGGCAGCTGTCCCAAAAGGAGTTTAATCTGCGCAAAGAGTTGAAGCTTAAGTTGCTTGGTTTGGCCTCCCTCAAGTGCATCATCCCCCGCCAGCCCTCCACTTGCACTAGCTAGCCGAGGGAGACGCAAACACGTGCTACTTCTACATCCATGCGTGCCACTGCCACTGCAAAAAATCACATGGTTGCCATTGCCCATGACAGTATTGTGGCCTTGACCCATAAGGATAAGGAGTAGACGCTGGCAGACTACTTGTCCATCATGGGTTGCGCCATCCCTCGTAGAGTTTTTTTACCAACTCGCTTTGGAGATCATCAAAGATGAGCTTGCCGTAGCCGTCCACCAGCTCTATTTTCTTATACTGGGTTGCCTCGTCGAGCCTAATGATGCCCTCATCGTCTTGGTGCCAGAGAAGAAAAACTCAAACAAGGTCGCGCACTTCCACCTGATCTGTTTGCCTCATACCTTTGGTAGGCTTTTCTCCAAGTTGATTGCTCTCCACATCATGCTTCGGCTCCCAGAACTGATCAAGGAAAACCAGAGCTCCTTCATGCTCACCACTAAGGACTTCCACATTAGACACATCGCAACCCTCGTGCTCAAGGTTGACACTGCGAAGGCATTCGATTCAGTCTCATGGCCCTTCCTCCTATGGTCTCACGGCACGCCGACACTGGCAGCAGGTTCAACGAGTTGGTGTGGATGATTCTACCATAGACACCCTCAACAGGGTGCCCGGGAAGCATATTCTTCACCGTCATGGCCTGTGGCAAGGTGACCCCCTTTTGTCTTTGTTGTTTCTTCTTTGTGCTGGAGGTGCTCAATGTCTTGCTGATCCACGCGAAGAGCATTGTCATGTTAGAGCCGTCGTGCTGGCATGGCGTCAAGCACCTCATGTCAATGACAATGCCGACATGGTCCTCGTCCTGTCTTCGACGTGCGGCAACCTGGTCTTGGTGGCACGTCGAGCTTATGCACCAACTTTGACAAGTGTTCCTTTGCACCAATCTATTGCAGCATCGCCGAGATTTAAGTGATTAAGCTAAGCTTTGCGTGTGCTTTCCCAGCGCTCCCATGCACCTACCTTAGCTTCCCCTTGTGCAAGATTCGCATGGTCCACATGTAGCCTCTTCTAGACAAAGTTCTCAACTGCATCCCCACTTGGATTGAGAATCTACTAAACATGGGAGGCTGGCTCATGCTTGTCAAATTAGTACTTCTCTCCATCCCAGTTTATCAAGCCATCGCCATGCAACTACCTCTGTGTTTACTTGCGGCAGTTGAGAAGTACATTCGTTGCCTGGTTGTGGGTTACTATGTGTGCTGCCTCGATCCCACATCTTGTCTTCCCTTGTTGGGCGACCGCATCACCGCAGACTCAGGCACCACCATCGGCGAGCAAGAGCATGAGCAAGCGTCCTTTCGACCTTGTTCAGTCTGATGTCTGGGGTCCATCTCCCTTTGCCTTGGAAGGAGTTCGTCACTAGTAAATTATCTTTATAGATGATTTCTCCTAACACACATGGATATACTTTATTTCTTCTAGGCGTGCAGTCCATGCGACGGAACATGGCCAATTTTCAAGGGCCATGAAATTCCTAGCACAAGGCAGCCCATAGCAAGCAGCAGCCAGCTGGCCCGCTACTCGATATCCAGCATGGGCCCGTAAGCCGCCCCGCTAGCGCTAGCGCATCTAGCCGTCCAGGCTGCATAGTCTCCCATGGAGCCCAGGCGTTGAGCAATCAAGGAATCGAGCCATCGAGGACACCAGGTCGAGTGGACGAGTCCTCTCCAACGCCGCCTCCTGCCCTCATCTCTTGTCTGTTCGTCTTCTCTCCTTTTTTTCCAATACGACGCTTGAAGCTCGGCGATCCTCCATCGGTCCATGCCCATCCAATTCAGCATGTGATGCTTCTATCAGCTGTCGGCCATCGATCCATGAGTTCCGCAGATTGCATTCCATCTATTTTACATCTTTTCTATACATGTTTCAAGATCCAAGTCATGTCTTCTCACGATAGACAACATGAATCTGGTTACCAAAATCATTTGAAAAAACCCCAGAGAAGTTAGGTCGATTACAGAAAGGAGCCATGGATAAGTTTGTTGCAAAAGAACCACATGTGTCCTCTAATAATCAATCACAGGATCAAGGCCTCGCGGTTGATAATAATGTTGACCCTGATGTTGACAATGATCATAGAGATGAACAAGCAGAGAGAGAAAATAATGATGAGGTTGATGCTGATCTTATTGGTAACACAAACATTGATATGGATAATAATGGTGATGACATCGGGACAACTAGTATTGATGTTAACTCAAATACTTCACCTATTGCGGATGTCGGTGGTGCTTTTCATGTTAATATATTTGATCCAAGAAATTGGGGTTCTCTTGATCCTAAGCAGATTGACATTTTAGCACAAAAGGGCCCTAAAAGAGACTCACAATTTCAGAAAGGTCTTAAGGACAGATATTCTAGCAGGTTTTCTACACTATTCTATACTAGAATTATGTCAAATGGGGAGCATTGCGATAGAGATTGGCTTGTCTATTCTAAGGACCTCAATAGACTATTTTGCTTTGGTTGTAAATTATTTATAGAAGGACATAGAAAAGGTCTGTTGGCAAACAAGGGGTGTGATGATTGGATACATCTTGGCAATACACTTAAAGAGCATGAGACAAGCGTAGATCATGTTTTGAATATGACCACTTGGTATGAGCTCCATACTACTAGATTGCAAAAGCATCAAACTATTGATAAAGATGCTCAATGACAACTTGAGAATGAAGAGCATTGGAGAAATTTTTTGTTTAGAATTGTTTGCATTATTAAATTTCTTGCCAAGCATAATCTAGCCTTCCGTGGTAGTAACAGCAAACTGTATGAAGATAGCAATGGGAAGCAAATTTCTTGGGTCTGGTAGAGATGTTGGCTCAATTCAACACAGTTATTCAAGAGCATGTTTGTCGTATTACAAATGAAGAAAGTCATGCTCATCATCTTGATCATAAGATTTAGAATGAGTTCATACTCTTGTTTGCTTCGGCTATTAAGTTTGAGATTTTTAAGAAAATAAAGAGTGCAAAATATTTCTTGGTCATACTTGATTGTACCCTGATGCAAGCCACCAAGAACAGATATCCTCAATTATTAGGTATGTGGATTCATCTTCAAGTCATGTTTGTGTAAAAGAATCCTTTATAGGATTTTTAGATGTAAATGGTACAACTAGGCAAGGACTTCTAGAAGTGCTAGAGAATGAACTTAAGCTTCTTGATCTTGATATAGATAATGTGAGAGGACAAGGGTATGATAATGGGTCAGATATGAAAGGAAAACATCATGGGGTACAACGGAGAGTTGTGAATGTAAATCCTAGAGCTATCTATTCTGCTTGTGGTTGGCATAGCCTTAATTTAACACTTTGTGGTATCATCCAACACATTTATGTAACTTTCCCAATTTTTACGAAGTGCAATTCTGAAAGATAACATAGATAGGAGTGACGCTCAAGTTAGTATCAGCTACACGTTGGAAGAGTTGTGTCAACGGTGTTAAAGCTATCAGATTTAAATGTGTAGCCATTTGGGAGGCTCTACTTTAGGTACCAAATATTTTTACATTGATTATTATGTAATTCCTTTGGCTATCTCCAACTATAACATATATTTCCTTTATTTTCATTTTAGGTATCCGAAACTGATAATGATATAAACAAGCAGTGGGGCAAAAGGTTTGGCATATAATGAACCAGGGGAATATGAATTTAAGTGGTAATAGTGAATGTGTCTACTGATGTGCCACTTCCCCTCTCGGCCAACTTGTTCAATCTAGTTACCGTCAAATCTCTTTACTCGTTCCGTAATGCATTATCCCGCAACTAACTCATTAGTCACATTGCTTGTAAGGCTTGTAGTGATGTGTATTACCGAGAGGACCTAGAGATACCTCTCTGATACTCGGAGTGACAAATCTTGATCTCGATCTATGCCAACTCAACAAACACCATCGGAGACACCTGTAGAGCATCTTTATAGTCACCCAGTTACGTTGTGACGTTTGATAGCACACTAAGTGTTCCTTCGGTATTCGGGAGTTGCATGATCTCATAGTCATAGGAACATATATAAGTTATGGAGAAAGCAATAGCAACAAACTAAACGATCATCGTGCTAAGCTAACGGATGGGTCAAGTCAATCACATCATTCTCTAATGATGTGATCCCGTTAATCAAATGACAACTCATGTCTATGGTCAGGAAACATAACCATCATTGATTCAATGAGCTAGTCAAGTAGAGGCATATACTAGTGACACTATGTTTGTCTATGTATTCACACATGTACTAAGTTTCCGGTTAATACAATTCTAGCATGAATAATAAACATTTATCATGATATAAAGAAATATAAATAACAACTTTATTATTGCCTCTAGGGCATATTTCCTTCAGTCTCCCACTTGCACTAGAGTCAGTAATCTAGATTACATTGTAATGATTCTAACACCCATGGAGTCTTGGTGCTGATCATGTTTTGCTCGTGAGAGAGGCTTAGTCAACGGGTCTGCAACATTCAGATCCGTATGTATCTTGCAAATCTCTATGTCTCCCTCCTTGACTTGATCGCGGATGGAATTGAAGCTTCTCTTGATGTGCTTGGTTCTCTTGTGAAATCTGGATTCCTTTGCCAAGGCAATTGCACCAGTATTGTCACAAAAGATTTTCATTAGATCCGATGCACTAGGTATGACACCTAGATCAGATATGAACTCCTTCATCCAGACTCCTTCATTTGCTGCTTCCGAAGCAGCTATGTACTCCGCTTCACACGTAGATCCCGCCACGACGCTCTGCTTGGAACTGAACCAACTTACAACTCCACCATTTAATAAAAATACGTATCCGGTTTGTGACTTAGAGTCATTCGGATCAGTGTCAAAGCTTGCATCGACGTAACTATTTACGATGAGCTCTTTGTCACCTCCATAAACAAGAAACATATCCTTAGTCCTTTTTGGGTATTTCAGGATGTTCTTGACCGCTGTCCAGTGACCCACTCCTGGATTACTTTGGTACCTCCATGCTAAACTAATAGCAAGGCACACATCAGGTCTTGTACACAGGATTGCATACATGATAGAACCTATGGCTGAATCATAGGGAATGACTTTCATTTTCTCTCTATCTTCTGTAGTGGTCGGGCATTGAGTCTGACTTAACTTCACACCTTGTAACACAGGCAAGAACCCTTTCTTTGCTTGATCCATTTTGAACTTCTTCACAACTTTATCAAGGTATGTGCTTTGTTAAAGTCCAATTAAGCGTCTTGATCTATCTCTATAGATCTTGATGCCCAATATATAAGTAGCTTCACCGAGGTCTTTCATTGAAAAATTCTTATTCAAGTATCCTTTTATGCTATTCAGAAATTCAGTATCATTTCCGATCAATTGTTGTCATCTACATATAATATAAGAAATGCTACGGAGCTCCCACTCACTTTCTTGTAAATACAGGCTTCTCCAAAAGTCTGTATAAAACCATATGCTTTGATCACACTATCAAAGCGTATATTCCAACTCCGAGAGGCTTACACCAGTCCATAAATGGATCGCTGGAGCTTGCACACTTTGTTAGCACCTTTTGGATCAACAAAACCTTTTGGTTGCATCATATACAACTCTTCTTTAAGATATCCATTAAGGAATGCAGTTTTGACATCCATTTGCCAAATTTCATAATCATAAAATGCGGCAATTGCTAACATGATTCGGACGGACTTAAGCATCGCTACGGCTGAGAAGGTCTCATCGTAGCCAACTCCTTGAACTTGTTGAAAACCTTTTGCAGCAAGTCGAGCTTTGTAGACAGTAACATTACCGTCAGCGTCAGTCTTCTTCTTGAAGATCCATTAATTCTCTATGGCCTGCCGATCATTGGGAAAGTCAACCAAAGTCCACACTTTGTTCTCATACATGGATCCCATCTCAGATTTCATGGCCTCAAGCCATTTTGCGGAATCTGGGCTCATCATCGCTTCCTCATAGTTCATAGGTTCATCATGGTCAAGTAACATGACCTCCAAAACAGGATTACCGTACCAATCTGGTGCGGATCTTACTCTGGTTGACCTACGAGGTTCAGTAGTAACTCGAACGTAGGGTATTACCTCCATAGAGAGGGCCCGAACCTGGGTAAACATCGTGTCCCTTGTCTCATGTTACCATCGACCTTAGACGCACAGTTCGGGACCCCCTACCCGAGATCCGCCGGTTTTGACACCAACATTGGTGCTTTCATTGAGAGTTCCTCTGTGCTGTCGCTAAAAGGTTCGATGGCCCCTTCAATCATCTATAGTGACGCTGTCCATGGAGAAACTTTCCTCCCCGGACAGATCTTCGTGTTCGGCAGCTTCGCACTACGGGCCAATTTGCTTGGCCATCTGGAGCAGATCGAAAGCTATGCCCCTGGCCGTCAGGTCAGAGTTGGGAGCTTGAACTATGTTGCAGACATCCGTGGAGACTTGATCTTTGCCGGGTTCGAGACCGTGGCTGCCACCCCCGGTCACCCCAATGATAACGACCTAAATCTGTCATCAGATCACATCCAGGAGATCGCTCCTATAACCGCTCTGGCCTTAGAGCCGGAGCAGACTGCGCCATTCGAGGACGGGATGATCAAACCCACCACGGAGGCCACAGATTCCACAGTGTTGGAGCCGCACATAGACTTAACCTCTCACAACGTTTTTGTCAGCAGAACTCTGGACTCATCTCCGGTCGTAAGTTCCGAACCACGTGAGCCCGCAGACGCCGAGCTTGATCGTTTGTCGGTGTTCGAATTCAGCGTCGCAGACATCTTCCAGCACTCGCCTTTGGGCGATGTGCTAAACTCATTAAAAACATGTCCTTGGCGGAGGACTCGCAACCGAACTATATGCGGCTTGAACTAGGGGCTGGCGGTGGAGAATTTTCCTTCCCACCCGCCACCCACTTCATAGGCATGGTCGAGGATTTGACTGACAAACTTGATTACGACTCTGAAGACATCGATGGTATGGATGACGATGCCGGAGAAGAAGAGGCCCAGAACCCGCCGTTCATCGGACGCTGGACGGCCACTTCCTCGTATGATGTATACCTGGTGGATGCTCCAAAAGAGAACAGCGGCGAGGACAAGGAAGATCCAGCTGAGGATAAACCTTCTGAAATACAGCCCAGGCGCCAGCGTCAGCGGCGCCGCTCTAAGTCACGCTGCAGTAAAGACAGCAACACCGGCACATGAGAAGATAACACTCCAGAAGGTGCCGAAGACAACGAAGACCACGTTGATACAACTAATGAACAAGATTAAGGGAAGATGAGCAGGCTAGCCCTGGTAAACAAGACACGCACAAAGATTCAGAGGACGATAGTTACCTTCCACTCTCCGAGGACGAGGTGAGCCTCGGCACCGAGGATTTCATCGTGCCTGAGGAACCTCTTGAGCAGGAGCGCTTCAAGCGCTAGCTAGTAGCCACGGCAAGGAGCCTAAAAAAGAAGCAGCAGCAGCTTCAAGCTGACCAAGATGTGCTCAATGATAAATGGACCGATGTCCTAGCAGCCGAAGAATACGGCCTCAAGCGCCCAACCAAAAGCTATCCAAAGCGCAAATTGCTACCTCAGTTTGACAAGGAGGCGCCGGAATACATGCCTCCATTGTACAATGCGGCTGACCGACCACCACGTGGTTGAGACAAAACGACAACTCACGCAGAACACCAGTGAGCCCCGCCTCAGCGCACTGATAGAGGTAAATTAGCCCACGGTCATACATATGACCTCCGGCAAAACCTGAACAATAAAACAGGACATACTAGCTCAATCTACGGATCGCGACGACGTGCCTCGACACGCGACGACGGCCACCTATTCGGACATGATAAACTTAGTCATGCATGGGCTGAAAACCGCAGACGAACTCCATCAGAGATACGTCACGATACAACCCGATATAGAGGCGACGCACACCCTCATTGTTTCATCGATGAGGTCCTGGATCATGAATTCCCAGAAGGGTTCAAACTCGTGAATATAGAATCATACGATGGAACCACGGACCCCGCGTTGTGGATCGAAGACTTCATTCTCCACATTCATATGGCCCGCGGTGATGACCTCCACGCCATCAAATACCTCCCTTTAAAACTCAAGGGGTCAGCTCGGCACTGGCTCAACCGGACTTGGAAGATGCCTTCCTCGATAACTTACAAGGCACATACGTTCGACCTCCGGATGCTGATGACTTAAGCCATATAGTTCAACAGCCCGGAGAGTCCGCCAGGAAATTCTGGACTAGATTCTTAACTAAAAAGAACCAAATTGTCGATTGTCCGGATGCCGAAGCCCTAGTAGCCTTCAAACACAGCATCCGCTATGAATGGCTCGCTCGCCACCTCGGCCAAGAAAAGCGAAAATCCATGGCAGCCCTCACAACACTCATGACCCGCTTTTATGCGGGCGAGGACGGTTGGTTGTCCCGTAGCAAAAACAATGCAAGCGACACAGACAGCCCTGAAGCTAAAAGTAGCAAAGACAAGTCTCGATGAAACAAATACAAGCGTCGAAACAACAGTGATAACACCGAGGACACGACAGTCAATGCCGGATTCAGGGGCTCTAAGTCCGGCAGTGGAAGAAGCCATTCCAAAAGAACAATTCAGGCCCATCTAGCTTGGATCGCATACTTGATCATCCATGCCAGATTAATGGCACCCCAAACAAACCACCCAATCATACAAATAGAGATTGCTGGGTTTTTAAACAGGCCGACAAATTAAATGCCAAAAACAGGGAAAAGGGATCGCAAAGCAAGGACGATGACGAAGAGGCCCAGCAACCGAACACAGGGGGACAGAAGAAGTTTCCCCCTCAGGTCAAAACGGTGAACATGATATACGCTACACACATCCCCAAGAGGGAGCACAAGCGTGCGCTCAGGGACGTCTACGCGATAGAGCTAGTCGCCCCAAAATTTAATCCATGGTCGTCATGCCCGATCACCTTTGATCGTCGGGATCATCTGACCAGTATCCGTCATGGTGGCTCAGCGGCACTGGTCCTAGACCCAATAATTGATGGGTTCCACCTGATTCGCGTCCTTATGGACGGAGGTAGCAGCCTCAATTTTCTCTACCAGGATACAACGCGAAAAATGGGCATCAACCCATCTCGGATCAAGCCCACCAGGACTACCTTCAAAGGAGTTATACCAGGTGTAGAGGCCTGCTGTGCGGGCTCAATCACACTAGAGGTTGTCTTCGGATCTCCGGACAACTTCCGAAGCGAGGAGTTAATCTTTGATATCGTCCCCTTTCGCAGCGGCTATCACGCACTGCTAGGACGTACTGCGTTCGCTCGATTCAACGCAGTACCACACTATGTTTATCTCAAGCTCAAAATGCCCGGTCCACGCGGCGTCATAACAATCAACGGAAATACGGAACGCTCCCTCCATACAGAAGAGCACACAGCTGTCTTAGCAGCAGAAGTACAGAGCGACCTTCTAAAGCAGAACCTTAATTCGGCTGCCGAACCCACGGACACCGTTAAGAGGGTCCGAACTACTCTGCAGCAGGAGAGCTCGAATAGCAATCCGGCCTCCGTCGCAGTTCCGATCAAGTGGTGGCATTCATGCCGCGCGTACATAACTACGCACTCAATATCCCATGGGCATCCACGGAGAAATAGCTAGCTTGTTGTCCGTAGTACGGCCCAACCGACATCGGATACACACATACTTTCACTTTTACTTGTTTCCTTTTCAGGTCTCAATCCCATAGGCACCATCTGGTGGTCTGGTCATCGGTCCTCTTGAAGGATAAACACACCAAGACGGCGAGAAACGCAGACATATGGGGGACTTTTTAGGTGATTCCGTTAACGATAACTCTACCTATTTTTCAGGACCCACATGCAGCTCTCCCTTGGTTTTGGCATGTCAAATAGCCTGTTGCTTATTGCACTACCGGTATCAATGCGCCTTGACATACTAATTAAATTACAATGAGAATAGTTTGCGGCTGGAGCTGTAGGACTCCAGCTTTTTACCTTCATACCTTTTTTGTGTTTTTCAGCTCCCCTGTGGATAATCCTATCAGGTAGCACCCGTACACTTTGGTACGCTTGATGTCTGCCAGGGGCTTCATAGCACCCCACATTACGGCAACAAAAGTCCAAACACTTTTCATAAGTATAATTCGGCACCCCGAATTTAGCATTATATGCATTGGCTTCGAATCATGTCTTTGGTCGATAGTTGGGTTGCCCGGCTCCTGTGCTTGCAACCTTACGTTCCGCTATATCGGCTAAGGTAGTAAAGGGAGAACTACTGCGATTGTGCCTTGTTTATCCAAAGGAGCACCTCAGTAGAGAAAGCCGAAAACTGACTGTCATGATGCGGCATGAGCCGGTCAACTGTTCGGAGGCTGCAAATCGTTGGAGATTTCTTCCGCATTATGCGAAGGGTTGGTACTTCCCGATCAGACATTTATAGCACTCTAGTTCGGATACTAGGGGTTGCGCCCATGTTTTTATTGTCGCACTCCTATGGCTAGGTGAGGGCGTTACAGCCGCATAGTCTGGTTGCCTGGTTTGTTGCGCTAAACAACTCCTTCAAGGACCATCTAATTGGATCAAGATTGTTTAGATTCCATCCCGAACACCCCCGTACTACCTACATGGGGGCAGAAGCCGACGACTGTTTAACCCTCAGATTTCATACAACACGGGCGCACAGGAAGTAAAAATTTAAAAACATAATAAGCATTATATTGCATAAACTCTTTGTTTCATCATACAAGGCAGAGGGAGCTCGCATAAATTCATTCGAAGATAGTGTCTTCCGCACAGTGATCCACAACAATGCGGGATCCCTCCAGGACACTGAGGGAGTCCTAGATTAGGGGGTCTCCGGACAGCCGGACTATATCCTTTGGCCAGACTGTTAGACTATGAAGATACAAGATTGAAGACTTCGTCTCATGTCCGGATGGGACTCTACTTGGCGTGGAAGGCAAGCTAGGCAATACGGATATGTGTATCTCCTCCTTTATAACCGACCTTGTGTAACCCTAACCTCTCCAAGAAGGTTGAGGTGGGAAGTGCGGACTTGGGCGCTTGAGCTCGAGTGTGCGAAAATGGATGACCAAAGGAGGAACAAGGCGTCGATAAAAAGGTGAATCCTTATCCCTTTATATGGGCGGACGAAACTAAGCGTCCCCACTAGCCTGGTAAAACTCGTTTATCCCCCAAGCGCCATAATCAATGGCGCGGTTGGGTTACCCACACCCGTATTGATGAGAATCCCGTGATAAGGGGACATGATCTCTGCTTTGACAAGACGTGTCAAAAATCTGCCTCGCGTTATGTGCGGGGCTAGTTAAAGGAAACGATTCGAATAATCGCCGGGCCATGACATAATGTCGTATTGCCAAAACAAGTCAGCAAATTAGATTTGCGAAAATATTATTCTCTCTGCGGTGGTATGTGGAGCTTATTTTGCAGGGTCAGACACTATCCTTGTATTCAAATTCTTCCGTGATGTATTCGGAGGAGGAACCCGCCTTGCAATGCCGAAGATAACACTGCGCGCCGGACTCATCGTCATTGAAAGCCTGGTTCAGGGGCTACTGAGGGAGTCCTGGATTAGGGGGTCCCCGGACAGCCGGACTATATCCTTTGGCCGGACTATTAGACTATTATGTTTCCGGATGGGACTCTACTTGGCATGGAAGGCAAGCTAGGCAATACGGATATGTGTATCTCCTCCTTTATAACCGACCTTGTGTAACCCTAACCTCTCCGGTGTCTATATAAACCGGAGGGTTTTAGTCCGTAGGACAACATACAATCATACCATAGGCTAGCTTCTAGGGTTTAGCCTCTCTGATCTCGTGGTAGATCTACTCTTGTACTACCCATATCATCAATATTAATCAAGCAGGACATAGGGTTTTACCTCCATCAAGAGGGCCCGAACCTGGGTAAAACATTGTGTCCCCTGCCTCTTGTTACCATCCGCCTTAGACGCACAGTTCGGGACCCCCTACCCGAGATCCGCCGGTTTTGACACCGACAGACACCATCAAAATACAACTCGGTCGGTAGTGCTCCTTGCCCTCAGGTGGCCCCTCGGTTATTAGCTTCTTGGCGTCTATCTTCGCCCAGTGCGTTTTGACGCGGGCGAAGGCCATCCGTGCACCTTCGATACAGACCGACCGCTTTATAACCTCAAGCCGGGGGCAAGCTGAAGGAAATATGCCCTAGAGGCAATAATAAAGTTATTATTTATTTCCTTATTTCGTGATAAATGTTTATTATTCATGCTAGAATTGTATTAACCGGAAACATAATACATGTGTGACTACATAGACAAACATAGTGTCACTAGTATGCCTCTACTTGACTAGCTCGTTAATCAAAGATGGTTAAGGTTCCTAACCATAGACATGAGTTGTCATTTGATTAATGGGATCACATCATTAGGAGAATGATGTGATTGACTTGAACCATTTTGTTAGCTTAGCACTTGATCGTTTAGTATGTTGCTATTGCTTTCTTCATGACTTATACATGTTCCTATGACTATGAGATTATGCAACTCCCGTTTACCGGAGGAACACTTTGTGAGCTACCAAACGTCACAACGTAACCGGGTCATTATAAAGGTGCTCTACAGGTGTCTCCGAAGGTACTTGTTGAGTTGGCGTATCTCGAGATTAGGATTTGTCACTCCGTTCATTAGAGAGGTATCTCTGGGCCCACTCGGTAATACACATCACTATAAGCCTTGCAAGCATTGTAACTAATGAGTTAGTTGCGGGATGATGTATTACGGAACGAGTAAAGATACTTGCCGGTAACGAGATTGAACTAGGTATTGAGATACCGACGATTGAATCTCGGGCAAGTAACATACCGATGACAAAGGGAACAACGTATGTCGTTATGCGGTTTGACTAATAAAGATCTTCATAGAATATGTGGGAGCCAATATGAGCATTCAGGTTCCGCTATTGGTTATTGATCGGAGACGTGTCCCGATCATGTCTACATAGTTCTCGAACCCATAGGGTCCGCACGCTTAAAGTTCGGTGATGATTTGTATTATGAGTTTATGTGTTTGACGTACCGAAGGTAGTTCGGAGTCCCGGATGAGATCGGGGACATGACGAGGAGTCTTGAAATGGTTGAGACATAAAGATCGATATATTGGACGACTATATTCGGACATCGGAAAGGTTTCGAGTGATTCAGGTATTTTTCGGAGTACCGGGGAGTTACGGGAATACGGGGAAGAAGTGTTGGGCCTTAATGGGCTTTAGTGGGAAGGAGAGGCAGCAGCCAGGAGGTGGTGCACGCCCCTCCCAAGCCCAGTACGAATTGGACAAGGGGTTTGGGGCGCGCCCCCCCTCTCCCTTCCTTCTCCCCTTCCCTCCTTTCCCTCCTTCTCCTAGTTGGACTAGGAAAGGAGGAAACCTACTCCTACTAGGAGTAGGAATCCTACTCCCTTGGCGCGCCCCTCCTAGGGCCGGCCTCCTCCTCCCTTGCTCCTTTATATACGGGGGCAGGGGGCACCCCAGGACACACAAGTTGATCATTGATCCCTTAGCCGTGTGCGGTGCCCCCCTCCACCATAATCCACCTCGATCATATCGTAGCGGTGCTTAGGCGAAGCCCTGCGTCGGTAGCAACATCATCACCGTCAACACGCCGTCGTGATGATGGAACTCTCCCGTGAAGCTCCGCTGGATCAGAGTTTGTGGGACGTCATCGAGCTAAACGTGTGCTGAACTCGGAGGTGCCGTGCCTTCGGTACTTGGATCGGTCGGATCGTGAAGACGTTCGACTACATCAACCGCGTTCTCATAACGCTTCCGCTTAACGGTCTACGAGGGTACATGGACGACACTCTCCCCTCTCGTTGCTATGCATCACCATGATCCTACGTGTGCGTAGATTTTTTTTTTGAAATTACTAGGTTCCCCAACATAGGCATCAACAAGCCACTTCACAAGTCCGAAGTAGCTGCTAGGTATCGGCGCGGCAGGCCATAGTCGGACTATCAGCTCCTTCATGGCTAGCTCGGCCGCCATGTGCAGCTCGATCAGCTGTTTCAGCTGGTCGCTGAAGGACACCGGATGTTCGGGTCCAAGATATTGAGACCAGAACAACTTCTCCGTAGAACTGCCTTCCTCGGCTCGATAGAACTCGGCAGCGTCTGATACGCTGCACGGCAAATCCGTAAACGCCCCTGGAGAGCTCCAAATTCGGGTAAGTAAAAGGAACGCTTCCTTCACAGACTTGCTTTGCATAATGACAGCCTTACCCGCCGCGATCTTATGGGCCGCCTAGATTTCCTGAAGGGCTATCTGGGCTTCGGCTCGAGCCTCCTGCGTGCTCTGGAGGGCCTTCGCAAGTTTGGATGCTTGCGTCTTAGAATCACGCTCCAAGGACTCGCACTTCTTGACGGTGTCCTGGAGCTCTTGCTAAACCTCGCCGACCCGGGCCTCGTGCTTCTCGCGCAGGGTGTGTTCCTTGGCCGCTTTGTCCTCGACCTTCTCTAATGCCTTCTTGAGGGCCGCCACCTCGGTCGGGGCCCCTAATAAAGTTCATGGCACTTTAGTCAGCACGAACCATTCATCCTTCCTAAACATACACGCGGGTTACTGCATACCTTTGTTGTCCTCCAGCTGCTTCTTCATGAGGCCGAGCTCTTTCTCGGCCCGCTCCAGGTTCTGCTTCAGTCTGGAGATCTTTGCAGTGTGAGCGGCAGCAGCCAACAGCGACGCCTGCTTATTCACATAGACATATTATGTTAGACTCATGCAAAAATTATTTTGATCCCCTGCTCGGCTTTTCCTTTCCGGACACCGGATAGAGCATCAGGGGCTACTGTCCACATTGTGATATTTTTCCTACAATTGTTACCTCGAAGCCTATTAAAAGGCTAGTGCAGGCCTCGGTCAGTCCGCTTTTGGCGGATTGAACCTTTTCGATCACCGTACCCATAAGGACATGGTGCTCATCCACAATGGAGGCACCTCACAGCGTTTCCAGCAGATTGTCCGGTGCCTCTGGTTGGACAGAGGTCATCAGTGGAAGAGGCACACCCCCTCCTTTCGGGGAAGGCCGTTTGCTGGACTCCGGAGCCGTGTAGGTCTCCGGAGTGGTATCCGGCTAAGGGCCAAAGAGAACTTGCCCCCCACTGCCAGTCCCCATGGGGGCTTTTTCTCCCACGTATCCGGCAGCCGATGAGTCATCCTGCGACGCCACCTTAACGATTTCTGGAATCACCCCTGGTCTGGGAAGATCCTTTGAGACGCCACCTCGTCGTCACCCTTGGGTGAGGCAGAATGAGCGGGCGGTGGAGACAAGCTAGCCATCTCCTTTGAGTCTAGCGAATCCTCTATCGAGGATCGCGGGGAGCCGTCGCGGGCCGGACTGTAATGGCATAGTTTAAACACATTAATATTATAAACTGGAAAGGCCAGGTATTGGGAGGTGCATAGGGTTTTGGTACTTACGGGGCATCCCAAGGCTTGGTCCGGGGCATTCGCTCCGGACTGCTTTTGACATCCCATGCGGAGTTATCCGCAAGGGAGCCCTTCCCCCTCTTGGGCGCCTTCGCCTCCGGATTTGTGGAGGCCTCTCTTTTCTTCTTTCCCCCCTCTGAGGGGAAGCCGCCTTCTTCTTCCTCCTCGTCGCCTTCTTCGGGAACCAAAGAGTCAGTCTCGCCTTCGGATGACATGTCCGAAGCACCCTTTCGGCGAAGGCCACTCCTGCTCCCCTTGGCCGTCTTCTTAGCCTTCTTCTCCGGCACATCATAAGGCACCGGAAATAGCATCTTCATTAGGAGTGGGGTTTCCTCATCTTCAGGAAGTGGAGCTGGGCAATTAATCCACCCCGCTATGTCGATCCAGGCCTGAAAATTAATAGGAAGGCTTAGACTCCTTCCCAAAATATGTCAGTAAAGGTTATACCTTGAATACATGAAAGAACTTACCGAATTGGCCTGGCACTTTAAGCTGAGTCCACGATCTTCGGTCGTGGGCGGTGGTGTCTCGCCAGCCTTGAAGAGCACTTTCCATATATCTTCATGCGGTGTGCCGAAGAGCTCTAGTAGCGTCTGGTGCCTGGCCGGATCGAACTCCCACAAATAGCAAGTCTGGCGTTGGCACGGAAGGATCCGGCGAATGAGCATAACCTGGATCACGTTGACGAGTTTGATCCTCTTGGTTATCATGTTCTGAACGCATGTCTGGAGCCTAGTCAGCTCGCTCGAAGAGCCCCAGGCGAGGTCCTTCTCTTGCCAGGAGGTGAGCCGCAGCGGAGCTTCAGATCAAAATTCGGGGGCCACCGCCCAGTTGGTGTCGCGTGGCTTGGTGATGTAGAACCACCCCGACTGCCGGCCCTTCACCGTCTCCACAAAGTAGCCTTCGGTCCATGTAACATTGGGCATCTTGCCCACCATGGCGCCTCCGCACTCTACCTATTGTCCTCTCACCACCTTCGGCTTTACATTGAAAGTCTTCAGCCATAGGCCGAAGTGAGGCGGGATACAGAGGAAGGACTCGCAAACGACTATAAATGCCGAGATGTTGAGGACAAAATTGGGGGCTAGATCATGGAAGTCTAGCCTGTAGTAAAACATCAGTCTGCGGACAAACGGGTGGAGAGGGAATCCCAGCCCAGGGATGAAATGTGCGAGAAACACAACCCTCTCATGGGGCTCTGGGGTAGGGACGATCTGTCCTTCGGACGGGAGACGGTGAACGATCTCCTTGGCCAGGTATCCGGCCTCTCGAAGCTCCTTGGTGTCTTTCTTCTTAACAGAAGAAGCCATCCACTTGCCACCAGCTTCGGATCCGGACATGGTTGGAGTGCTTTCTCCAGTAAGGGAAGCTAGGGCTTGGGCGCTTTAGCTCTAGAATGGATGAGCGGAGGATGGAGAAGGCAGGGGTGAGTAAAGACGAATCCTTATCCCCTTATAAAGGCCGCAAGTATCAAATGCCTCCCTGCTCGCCTTAAAACTCACCTATTCCCAAGGGTTGTGTAAACGACACGGTTGGGTTACCCACGCTCGTATTGATGAGAATCCCGTAATAAGGGGACACGATCTCTGCTTTGACAAGACGTGCCAATGACAACCGTGTCTCGAAACATGGAGTGGCAGGCAACAAAAAACGGTTCAAAATTATGACCAGATGAACGTGATGTCATGTTGTAAAAGTTGTCAGCGGATTGGACTCATGTATTATTATATTCTCTCTACGGTTGTGTGTGGTGTGTGTTGCAGGTCCAGACACGATCAATTCGGCCGAAGACTATTTTGGAGTTCGGAAGGAGGAACCCGCCTTGCAATGCCGAGGATAGAACTACGCGCCGGATATCTTGTCATTGAAGCCAGGTTCAGGGGCTACTGGGGGAGTCCTGGACTAAGGGGTCCTCGGGCGTCCGGCCTGTTAGCCATGGGCCGGACTGGTGGGTTGTGAAGATACTGTTGGGGAACGTAGTAATTTCAAAAAAAATTCCTACGCACACGCAAGATCATGGTGATGCATAGCAATGAGGGGGGAGAGTGTCGTCCACGTACCTCGTAGACCGTTAAGCGGAAGCATTATAACAACGCGGTTGATGTAGTCGTACGTCTTCACGAACGACCGATCCTCAGCACTGAACGTACGGCACCTCCGTGTTCAGCACACGTTCAGCTCGGTGACGTCCCGCGAACTCACGATCCAGTAGAGCTCGAGGGAGAGTTTCGTCAGCACGACGGCGTGGTGACGATGTTGATGAAGCTACCATCGCAGGGATTCGCCTAAGCACCACTATGATATAACCAAGGTGGATTATGGTGGAGGGGGGCACCGCACACGGCTAAGAGATCAACAGATCAATTGTTGTGTCTCCAAGGGGTGCCCCCCTCCCCGTATATAAAGGCGGGAGAGGAGGAGGGGGCGGCCAAGGAGGAGGAGGCGCGCCCAAGGGGGGCAATCCTACTCCAAGTAGGATTCCCCCCTCTTTCCTAGTCCTAGTAGGAGAGGGGAAGGAAAGGGAGGAGAAGAAGAAGGAAAGGGGGGGCGCCCCCCTAGTACAATTCGGTTTGGGCTAGGGGGGCCACGCACCCCTAGCTGGCCGCCTCTCCTCTTCCTCCACTTGGGCCCATAAGGCCCAATAACCCCCCGGGAGGTTCCGGTAACCTCCCGGTTCTCCGGTATTTATCCGATAACCCCCCGGAACTCATCCGGTGTTCGAATATAACCTTCCAATATATCGATCTTTACGTTTCAACCATTTCGAGACTCCTCGTCATGTCTGTGATCACATCCAGGACTCCGAACTACCTTCGGTACATCAAAACACAAAAACTCATAATATCGACCGTCACAGAACTTTAAGCGTGCGGACCCTACGGGTTCGAGAACTATGTAGACATGACCGAGACACGTCTCCGGTCAATAACCAATAGCGGAACCTGGATGCTCATATTGGTTCCTACATATTCTACGAAGATCTTTATTTGTCAAACCGCATAACAACATACGTTGTTCCCTTTGTCATTGGTATGTTACTTGCCCGAGATTCGATCGTCAGTATCTCAATACCTAGTTCAATCTCGTTACTTGCAAGTCTCTTTACTCGTTCCGTAATGCAACATCCCGCAACTAACTCATTAGTCACATTGCTTGCAAGGCTTATAGTGATGTGCATTACCGAGAGGGCCCAGAGATACCTCTCCGACAATCGGAATGACAAATCCTATTCTTGATCTATGCCAACTCCACGAACACCATCAGAGACACCTGTAGAGCACCTTTACAATCACCCAATTACATTGTGTCGTTTGGTAGCACACAAAGCATTCCTCCGGTAACCGGGAGTTGCATAATCTCATAGTCATAGGAACATGTATAAGTCATGAAGAAAGAAATAGCAGTAAACTAAAACGATCAAGTGCTAAGCTAACGGAATGGGCCAAGTCAATCACATCATTCTTATAATGATGTGATCCCGTTTATCAAATGACAACTCATTTCTATGGTTAGGAAACATAACCATCTTTGATCAACGAGCTAGTCAAGTAGAGGCATACTAGTGACACTATGTTTGTCTAAGTATTCACACATGTATTATGTTTCCGGTTAATACAATTCTAGCATGAATAATAAACATTTATCATGAAATAAGGAAATAAATAATAACTTTATTATTGCATCTAGGGCATATTTCCTTCAGTCTCTCACTTGCACTAGAGTCAATAATCTAGATTACACAGTAATGATTCTAACACCCATGGAGCCTTGGTGTTGATCATGTTTTGCTCATGAGAGAGGCTTAGTCAATGGGTCTGCAACATTCAGATCCGTATGTATCTTGGAAATCTCTATGTCTCCCACCTGGACTTGATCCTGGATGGAATTGAAGCGTCTCTTGATGTGCTTGGTTCTCTTGTGAAATCTGGATTCCTTTGCCAAGGCAATTGCACCAGTATTGTCATAAAAGATTTTCATTGGACCCGATGCACTAGGTATGACACCTAGATCGGATATGAACTCCTTCATCCAGACTCCTTCATTTGCTACTTCCGAAGCAGCTATGTACTCCACTTCACACGTAGATCCAGCCACGACACTCTGCTTGGAACTGAACAAACTGACAGCTCCACCATTTAATAAAATACGTATCCGGTTTGTGACTTAGAGTCATCCGGATCAGTGTCAAAGCTTGCATCGACGTAACCGTTTACGATGAGCTATTTGTCACCTCCATAAACGAGAAACATATCCTTAGTCCTTTTCAGGTATTTCAAGATGTTCTTGACCGTTGTCCAGTGATCCACTCCAGGATTACTTTGGTACCTCCCTGCTAAACTAATAGCAAGGCACACATCAGGTCTGCTACACAACATTGCATACATGATAGAGCCTATGGCTGAAGCATAGGGAACACTTTTCATTTTCTCTCTATCTTCTGCAGTGGTCGGGCATTGAGTGTTACTCAACTTCACACCTTGTAACAACGACAAGAACCCTTTCTTAGCTTGATCCATTTTGAACTTCTTCAAAACTTTATCAAGGTATGTGCTTTGTGAAAGTCCAATTAAGCGTCTTGATCTATCTCTATAAATCTTGATGCCCAATATATAAACAGCTTCACCGAGGTCTTTCATTGAAAAACTCTTATTCAAGTATCGTTTTATGCTATTCAGAAATTCTATATCATTTCCAATCAACAATATGTCATCCACATAAAATTTTAGAAATGCTACAAAGCTCCCACTCACTTTCTTGTAAATGCAGGCTTCTCCAAAAGTCTGTATAAAACCATATGGTTTGATCACACTATCAAAACGTTTATTCCAACTCTGAGAGGCTTGCACCAGTCCATAAATGGATTGCTGGAGCTTGCACACTTTGTTAGTACCCTTTGGATCGATAAAACCTTCAGGTTGCATCATATACAGCTCTTCTTCCAGAAATCCATTCAGTAATGCAGTCTTTACATCCATTTGCCAAATTTCATAATCATAAAATGCGGCAATTGCTAACATGATTCGGACGGACTTAAGCATCGCTATGTGTGAGAAGGTCTCATTGTAGTCAACTCCTTGAACTTGTTGAAAACCTTTTGCAACAAGTCAAGCTTTGTAGATAGTAACATTACCGTCAGCGTCAGTCTTCTTCTTGAAGATCCATTTATTCTCGATGGCTTGCCGATCATCGGGCAAGTCAACCAAAGTCCACACTTTGTTCTCATACACGGATCCCATCTTAGATTTCATGGCTTCAAGCCATTTTGCGGAATCGGGGCTCATCATCGCTTCCTCAGAGTTCGTAGGTTCGTCATGGTCAAGTAACATTACCTCCAGAACAGGATTACCGTACCACTCTGGTGCGGATCTTACTCTGGTTGACCTACGAGGTTCGGTAGTAACTTGATCTGAAGTTTCATGATCATCATCATTAGCTTCCTCACTAATTGGTGTAGGTGTCACAGGAACCGGTTTCTGTGATGAACTACTCTCCAATAAGGGAGCAGGTACAGTTACCTCATCAAGTTCTACTTTCCTCCCACTCACTTCTTTTGAGAGAAACTCCTTCTCTAGAAAGGATCCATTCTTAGAAACAAATGTCTTGCCTTCGGATATGTGATAGAAGGTGTACCCAATAGTCTCCTTTGGGTATCCTATGAAGACACATTTCTCCGATTTGGGTTCGAGCTTATTAGGTTGAAGCTTTTTCACATAAGCATCGCAGCCCCAAACTTTAAGAAACGACAACTTTGGTTTCTTGCCAAACCATAGTTCATAAGGTGTCGTCTCAACGGATTTCGATGGTGCCCTATTTAATGTGAATGCAGCCGTCTCTAAAGCATAACCCCAAAATGATAGCGATAAATCAGTAAGAGACATCATAGATCTCACCATATCTAGTAAAGTACGATTACAACGTTCGGACACACCATTACGCTATGGTGTTCTGGGTGGCGTGAGTTGCAAAACTATTCCAGATTGTTTCAAATGTAGACCAAACTCGTAACTCAAATATTCTCCTCCATGATCAGATCATAGAAACTTTATTTTGTTGTTACGATGATTTTCCACTTCACTCTGAAATTCTTTGAACTTTTCAAATGTTTCAGACTTATGTTTCATTAAGTAGATATACCCATATCTGCTTAAATCATCTGTGAACGTGAGAAAATAACGATACCTGAGGGAGTCCTGGACTAAGGGGTCCTCGGGCGTCCGGTCGGTTATCCATGGGCTAGACTGATGGGCTGTGAAGACATGAAGGCCGAAGACTGCACCGTGTCCGGATTGGATTCTACTTGGCGTGGAAGGCAAGCTTGGCGACAAAAGATTCCCTCTTATGTAACTGACTCCATGTAAACCCTAGATCCCCTCGGTGTCTATATAAACCGAAGGGGATAGTCCGGAAAGGACAACACATATACTCATTACCATACCCATATAGGCTAGACTTCTAGGGTTTAGCCATTACGATCTCGTGGTAGATCAACTCTTGTAATACTCATATTCATCAAGATCAATCAAGCAGGAAGTAGGGTATTACCTCCATAGAGAGGGCCTGAACCTGGGTAAACATCGTGTCCCCGTCTTCTGTTACCATCGATCCTAGACGCATAGTTCGGGACCCCCTATCCGAGATCCGCCGGTTTTGACACCAACATTGGTGGTTTCATTGAGAGTTCCGCTGTGCCGTCGACAAAAGGTTTGATGGCCCCTTTAATCGTCAATAATGACGCTGTCCAAAGAGGAACCTTCCTCCCCGGACAGATCTTCGTATTCGGCGGCTTCGTACTGTGGGCCAACTCGTTTGGCCATCTGGAGTAGATTGACAGCTACGCCCCTGGCCATCAGGTCAGATTCGGAAGCTTGAACTACGTCGTGGATATCCATACAGACTTGATCTTCGAGGGATTTGAACCCGTGGTGATCGCTCCCCCTCATCCCGATGAACATGACTTAAATCTGTCATCGGATCACACCCAGGAGATGGTCCCTGCGGCTGCAAAAACCTTAGAGCCGAAGCAAATTGGGCCATCCGAGGCCGCAGAGTCCGCGATGTTGGAGCCGCACATGGACTCGACGCCCTGCAATATTCACTTTAACGGAACTTCGGACTCGTCTCCGGTTATAAGTTCCGAATTGTGTATGCCCGCGGATACCGAGCTAGATCGGTTATCAATCTTTGAGTTCAGCGCCGCTGACGTTTTCCAGCACTCCCCTTTGGGTGGCGTGCTAAAATCTTTAAAGAATTTGTCCTTGGAGAAGGACTCACGACCGAACTATGTCCAGTTCGAGCTAGAGATAGATGATGAGGAATCTTGCTTCCCACCCGCCACCCACTTCATAGCCACCGTCGATGACTTAACCGACGTGCTTGACTATGGCTCCGAAGACATTGACAGTATGGATGACGATGCTGACAAGGAGCAAGGCCAAGACCCTCCATTCACTGGATGTTGGACGGCTACCTCTTTATACGACGTGTACATGGTTGATACACCTAAAGGATCCGGCGACGACAAAGAAAAGCTAGACGCGAATAAAACCTCCGAGACGCAGTCCAAGTGCCGGCGGCCCAAACACCGCTCTAAGCCCCGCCGCTCAAAAGACGGAAACACTGGCACCAGAGAAAGTAGTACTCCGGGCGACGCCGAAAGCAATGAAGGCCCTGTCGGGACTACATCCGAATAGGAACACGGCAGCAGGCAAAACAACCCTGACGAACAGGCCACAGAAGATGACTCGGAGGATGATAGTTACCATCCACCCTCCGAGGAGGAGACAAGACTTGGCAACGAAGACTTCATCGTGCCTGAGGATCCTCTCGAGCAGGAGCTCTTTAAGCTTCAGCTCATAGCCACTGCAAGAAGCCTGAAAAAGAAACAACAACAGCTTCAAGCTGAACAAGACCTGCTCGTCGACAGATGGACTGATGTCCTGATAGCTGAGGAATACGGCCTCAAGCGCCCAGCCAAGAGGTACGCAAAACGCAGACTGCTACCTTAGTTCGAGGAGGAGACAATAGATCCCACACCTCCCTCGCACAATGCGGACCGGCCACCCCGCAGTCAGAATAAAACGGCAACTTAGACCGAACAGTAGCCCGCCCCACCGCCTCACAAAAACAGGGACAGACCGGCTCGGGACCATATATACGACCTTCGGTAGGAATTGGACAATAGAGCAGGACACACCAGATCTATATACGGATCGCGAGGACGTTTCCATACTCGGGACGACAGCTACCGATTCGGACGTGACAAACTTAATCGCACCCGGGTTGATAACCACAGACGGAGGACGTCAGAGATACGCCATGACACGGCCCGCTATAGAGGCGCCGCACACCCTCTCTTCTTCACAGACGAGGTCCTGGATCATGAATTCCCCGAGGGGTTCAAGCCTGTCAATATTGAATCATATGACGGAACAACCGACCCCGCAGTGTGGATCGAAGATTTTATTCTTCACATACACATGGCCCGGGGAGATGACCTCCATGCCATCAAATACCTCCAATTAAAGCTCAAAGGACCAGCTCGACACTAGCTAAATAGTCTGCCTGAGAACTCCATCGGCAGCTGGGAGGACTTGGAAGAGGCCTTCCTCAACAACTTCTAGGGTACATATGTCTGGCCACCCGATGCCGATGACTTAAGCCACATAGTTCAACAATCTGGAGAATCGGCCAGAAAATTCAGGACTAGGTTCCTAACCAAAAAGAACCAGATCGTTGACTGTCCGGACGCCGAAGCCCTAGCGGCCTTTAAGCATAGCATCCGGGACGAATGGCTTGCCCGCCACCTCGGCCAGGAAAAGCCGAGATCCATGGCAGCCCTCACGGCACTTATGACCCGCTTTTGCGCGAGAGAGGAAGGTTGGCTGGCTCGCAGTACAAACACAGCCAACGAAATAGGCCCCTCCGAGGCCAAAAACAGCACCGGCAAGCTCCGGCGCAACAGACACAAACGCCGAAACAATGGCTATAACGCCGATGACACTACAGTTCACGCCGGATTCAGTGGCTCCAAGTCCGGCCAGCGAAAGAAGCCCTATAAAAGGAGCAGCGGAGGACCATCCAGCTTGGACCGCATACTCGATCATCCTTGCCAGATACATGGCACCCCAGACAAACCGGCCAACCATACTAACAGAGATTGCCGGGTCTTTAAACAAGCCAGCAAGGTCAACAACAGAAACAAAGAAGGAGAATCTCAGAGCGAGGACGATGACGAGGAGCCCCGGCAGCCGAACACTGGGGAACAAAAGAAATTTCCCCCTCAAGTCAAAACGGTGAACATAATCTACGCTACACATATCCCCAAAAGGGAGCGCAGGCGCGCACTTAGGGACGTCTATGCGTTAGAGCCAGTCGCCCCGAAATTCAATCCGTGGTTGTCATTTCCGATCACCTTTGACCACCGAGATCATCCAACCAGCATTCGCGACGGCGGTTCAGCCGCACTGGTCCTCGACCCAATCATCGACGGATTTCACCTGACACGAGTCCTAATGGACGGCGGTAGTAGCCTTAACCTGCTCTATCAGGATACAGTACGTAAAATGAGCATCGACCCCTCAAGGGTCAAGACCACGAAGACTACCTTTAAAGGAGTCATACCAGGCGTAGAGACCCGTTGTACGGGCTCAATAATGCTGGAGGTAGTATTCGGCTCCCCGGATAACTTCCGAAGCAAAGAACTAATCTTCGATATCGTCCCATTTCGCAGCGGCTATCACGTCCTGCTCGGACGAACCGCATTCGCTAGATTCAGTGCGGTGCCACATTACACTTATCTCAAGCTCAAGATGCCCGGCCCACGTGGCATCATTACAATAAATGGAGACACAGAACGCTCCTTCCATAAGCGCACTGCCGCCCTAGCAGCAGAAGTACAAAACGGACTTCTCAAGCAGCATTATAATCCGGCTGCCGAGCCCCTGGACATCATCAAGAGGGTCCAGACCACACTGCAGTAGGACAGCTCGGCTCGTCAAGAGCCGAATTAGCAATTTGACCTCCGTCTCAGCCCCGATGAGGCAATGGCACTAACACCGCGCGTACATAAACTACACACTCAAAACCCCATGGAATTTATGGAAGCATAACTCGTTCACGATCCACTGTATGGCTCGACCGACCCTGGGATTCGCACACTTTTTCTTTTTCTTTTTTACAAGTTTCCTTCTCTTTTTGAGGCCTATGCGGACAACCCACTTGCAGAACACACCAAGGGGGCAAGGAGCTCTGGCTTACAAGGGAATACCCAGGTGGTCTCTACTAAAGGATTGCCATACTTGCTTTTCATACCCGCACGCAGCTCACCCTTGGTTACGACATGTTAAATAGCCCTACTTGCTTATCGCACTACTTGTACAAAGTACGCCTTGACGTACTAGTTACATCACAATGGTGAATGAATGGTGGCCTCAGATTATTACCTAATTTTCCTGTTTTCTCACCTCTGTATATATTACTTATTGCACACGTACACCATGGTACGTATTACTGTGCCAGGGGCTTCATTACACCCCGCATTACGACAATAAAAGTCCGAACACTTTCTCAGTATAGTTCGGCACCCTGAACTTATAGCATTATATGCATCGGCTCCGAATCATGTCTTTGGTCAATAGTTGGGTTGCCCGACTCCTATGCTTACTACCTTACGTTCCGCTATATCGGCTAGGGTAATAAAGGGAGAACTACTACGATTGTGTCCCGGTTCTTCCGGACGAGCACCTCAGTAGAGAAAGCCGAAAACTGACTGTCATGATGCGGCGAGAGCTGGTCAGCTATTCGAGAGGTTCCAAATCGTTAGAGATTCTTTTCCGCTTCTTCCGAAGAATCGGTTCCCCCGATTAGGCGTGCATAGCGCCCTGTTCGGTCTTCCGAATACCAGGTGCTTCGCCAACTTTCTTAATTGTCAAACTCCTATGGCTAAGTGAGGGCGGTAAAGGCCGCATAGTCTGATTGGCTTGTTCGTTGCACTAAACACATCCTTTAAGGACCAGAATGTGGAGTAAAGAGTGTTTAGATTTATCCCGAACACCCCCGTACTATCTACGTGGGGGCAGAAGCCAACGACTGGTCAACCCTTAGAGTTAATAAACAGTCGCACAAGAGGTAAATTTAAATTATAAACATTATACTCCCTCCGTCCGGAAATACTTGTCAGAGAAATGCCTAAAAATGGATGTATCTAGAACTAAAACATATCTAGATACATCCATTCCTCCGACAAGTATTTCCGGACGGAGAGAGTACTACATAACACCATTGTTCCATATTATAGGGCAAGGTAATACATATGTTCTCATGGGAATATGATATCCTTCGAACATTGCCCCGCCACAAGGCGGGACCTCTCCAGGACACCATCAAAATAGTGCTCGGGACAACGATGCTCCTTGCCCTCCGGTGGCCCCTCGGTCATTAGATTCTTAGCATCCAGCTTCGCCCAATGCGTCTTAATGCGGGCAAAGGCCATATGGGCACCTTCAATACAGACCGACCGCTTCACGGCTTCAAGCCGCGGACAGGCACTCACAAGCTGCTGCACAACCCCGAAGTAGCTGCTAGGTATAGGATTGGTAGGCCACAGCCGGACTATTAGGTCCTTCATGGCTAGCTCTGCCAACCTACACACCTCGACCAACTGCTTTAGCTGGTTGCTGAAGGGCACCGGATGTTCGGATCCCAGATATTGGGACCAGAATAGCTTCTCTGTAGACATCCCTTCTTCGGCTTTGTAATGCTCGGCAACATTTGACACACTATGCGGCAGATCTGTAAACGCCCCTGGAAAATCCAAATTTAGGATAAGTACAAGGAACATTTCTTCTACACACTTGCTATGCATGGTGAAAGACTTACCCGCCATAATCTTCTTGGCCGCCTGAACTTCCTGGAGGGCGCTCTGGGCTTCGGCTCGTGCATCCTGTGCGCTCTGGCAGGCCTTCGCCAGTTCGGACTCTTGCGTCTTACAATCGCGCTCCAAGGACTTATCGATCGCGCCCTGGAGCTGTTGCTGCGTCTCGCCAACCTGGGCCTCATGCTTCTCGCGCGCGGCGCGTTCCTTGGCCGCTTTGTCCTCGGCCTTGGCTAACGCCTTCTTGAGGGCTGCCACCTCGGTCGTGGCCCCTAATAAAGTTTATGACACTTTAGTCCGGCTGGACTACTCATTTTTTCGAAATGTACCCACGGGTTACTGCATACCTTGTCTATCTTCCAGCTGCTTCTTCACGAGGCCGAGCTCCTCCTCGGCCCACTCAAGTTCCCGCTTCACTCTGGAAACTTCCGCAGCACGAGCAGTGGCAGCCTGCAGCGATACCTGCTTATTCACATAGACAACTCATGTTAGACTCTTGCGATATTTATTCTCGATCCTCTGTTTGGCTTTTCCTCCTGAACACCAAATAGAGCATCAGGGGCTACTGTCTATACGGTGATATTTTTCCTACATTCACTGTACTTACCTCAAAACTCATTAGAAGGCTGGTGCAGGCTTCGGTCAGTCCGCTTTTGACAAACTGAACCTTCTCTATTACCGTGTCCATAAGGACACGATGCTCGTCCACGATAGAGGTGCCTCGTAGCGCCTCCAACAGATTATCCGGTGCCTCTGGTTGGACAGAGGTCACCGGTGGAACAGGCACATTCCCTTCTTGGGGGGAATGCCATTCGCTGGACCCCAGAGCCGTGCAGATCTCCGGAATGGTATCCGGCTGAGGCCCGAAGGGAACTCGGGCCCCGTCACCAGTACCTGTGGGGACTTTTTCCCCATATGTCCGGCGGCAGAGGAGTCATCCTGGACGTGATACGTCTCCAACGTATCTATAATTTTTGATTGCTTCATGCTATATTTTCTACTGTTTTGGACTATATTGGGCTTTATTTTCCACTTTTATATTATTTTTGGGACTAACCAATTAACCGGAGGCCCAACCCAGAATTGCTATTTTTTTGCCTATTTCAGTGTTTCGGAGAAACAGAATATCAAACGGAGTCCAAACGGAATAAAATCTTCGGGAACGTGATTTTCTCACCGAACATGATCCAGGAGACTTGGACCCTACTCCAAGGAGTCAAAGAGGAGGTCACGAGGGTGGGGGACGCACCCCTGCCTCATGGCCCCCTCGATGCTCCACCGATGTACTCCTTCCTCCTATATATACACACGTACCCCCAAACGATCAGAACAGGAGCCAAAAACCTAATTCCACCGCCGCAACTTTCTGTATCCACGAGATCCCATCTTGGGGCCTGTTCCAGAGCTCCGCCGGAAGAGGGCCGTCATCACGGAGGGCTTCTACATCATCCTAGCCCCTCCGATGAAGTGTGAGTAGTTTACCTCAGACCTTCGGGTCCATAGTTAGTAGCTAGATGGCTTCTTCTCTCTCTTTGAATCTCAATACAAAGTTCTCCCCCTCTCTTGTGGAGATCTATTTGATGTAATCTTCTTTTTGCGGTGTGTTTGTTGAGACCGATGAATTGTGGGTTTATGATCAAGTCTATCTATGAATAATATTTGAATCTTCTCTGAATTCTTTTATGTATGATTGGTTATCTTTGCAAGTCTCTTCGAATTATCCGTTTGGTTTGGCCAACTAGATTGGTAGTTCTTGCCATGGGAGAAGTGCTTAGCTTTGGGTTCGATCTTGCGGTGTCCTTTCCCAGTGACAGAAGGGGCAGCAAGGCACGTATTGCATCATTGCCATCGAGGATAACAAGATGGTATTTATTTCATATTGCATGAATTTATCTCTCTACATCATGTCATCGTGCTTAAGGCGTTACTCTGTTTTTAACTTAATACTCTAGATGCATGCTAGATAGCGGTCGATGAGTGGAGTAATAGTAGTAGATGCAGAATCGTTTCGATCTACTTGTCACGGACGTGATGCCTATATACATGATAATGCCTAGATATTCTCATAACTATGCTCAATTCTGTCAATTGCTCAACAGTAATTTGTTCACCCACCGTAGAATACTTATGCTCTTGAGAGAAGCCACTAGTGAAACCTATGGCCCCGGGTCTATTCTCATCATATCAATCTCCATCACTTTAATCTTGCTTTGCTTTTTTAATTTGCCTTTACTTTTTACTTTGCATCTTGATACCAAAAATACCCAAAAATATTATTCTATCAGATCTCACTCTCCTAAGTGACCGTGAAGGGATTGACAACCCCTAATCGCGTTGGTTGCGAGTAGCTATCGTTTTGTGCAGGTACGAGGGACTTGAGCGTGGCCTCCTACTGGATTGATACCTTGGTTCTCAAAAACGGAGGGAAATACTTACGCTACTCTGCTGCATCATCCCTTCCTCTTCGAGGAAAACCAATGCAAGCTCAAGACATAGCAAGAAGGATTTCTGGCGCCGTTGCCGGGGAGTCTACGCAAAAAGTCAACATACCAAGTACCCAATAGAATCCCTATCTCTCGCATTATATTATTTGCCATTTGCCTCTCGTTTTCCTCTCCCCCACTTCACCCTTGCCGTTTTATTCGCCCTCTCTCTCTATCCTCCCTCTCTATTTGCCTCTTTTGCCCGTTTGCTCTTGTTTGCTTGTGTGCTAGTTTGCTTGTTTGTCGCGATGGATCAAGATACTACCAAATTGTGTGACTTCACCAATACCAATAATAATGATTTCCTTAGCACTCTGATTGCTCCTCTTATCGATGCTGAATCTTGTGAAATTAATGCTGCTTTGTTGAATCTTGTTATGAAAGATCAATTCGCCGACCTTCCTAGTGAAGATGCCGCTACTCATCTGAATAGCTTCGTTGATTTATGTGATATGCAAAAGAAAAAAGATGTCAATAATGATGTCGTTAAGTTGAAGCTATTTCCTTTTTCGCTTAGAGATCGTGCTAAAGCTTGGTTTTTGTTTTTGCCTAAAAATAGTATTGATTCACGGAACAAGTGCAAAGATGCTTTTATCTCTAAGTATTTTCCTCCCGCTAAGATCATCTCTCTTAGAAACGATATTATGAACTTTAAGCAACTTGATCATGAACATGTTGCACAAGCTTGGGAGAGAATGAAATTAATGATACGTAATTGCCCTACTCATGGTTTGAATTTGTGGATGATTATACAAATTTTTTATGCCGGATTGAATTTTGCTTCTAGAAATCTTTTAGATTCGGCCGCGGGAGGCACTTTTATGGAAATCACTTTAGGAGATGTTACTAAACTCCTAGATAATATTATGGTTAATTATTCTCAAAGGCATACTGAAAGATCTTCTAATAAAAAGTGCATGCGATAGAAGAAATCAATGTGTTGAGTGGAAAGATGGATGAACTTATGAAATTATTTGCTACTAAGAGTGTTTCTTCTGATCCTAATGATATTCCTTTGTCTACTTTGATTGAGAATAACAATGAATCTATGTATGTGAATTTTGTTGGTAGGAATAATTTTGGTAACAATGCTTATAGAGGGAATTTTAATCTTAGGCCATATCCTAGTAATCCTTCTAATAATTATGGGAATTCCTACAACAACTCTTATTGAAATTATAATAAGATGCCCTCTGAATTTGAGAATAGTGTTAAAGAGTTTATGAATTCACAAAAGAATTTTAATGCTTTGCTTGAAGAGAAATTCCTTAAGGTTGATGATTTGGCTAGGAACGTTGATAGAATTTCTCTTGAGATTGATTCTTTAAAGCTTAGATCTATTCCTCCTAAGCATGATATCAATGAGTCTCTCAAAGCCATGCGAATTTCCATTGATGAGTGCAAGGAAAGAACCGCTAGGATGCGTGCTTCCAAAGATGCCTTTATTAAAGCGTGTTCCTCCAATTCCTATGAAAATCAAGATGAAGATCTAAAAGTTATTGATGTGTCCCCTATTAAATCTTTATTTTGCAATATGAATCTTGATGAAACTGAATATGATCTTCCTTTACCTAGAAGGCGTTCTAAAAATTCGGAGTATTTAGATCTTAATGATGAAATTGATGAAAGTGGGATTGAAAGAAATAAAAATCTAGATGTTGCTAAACCCACTATATTGGATTTCAAGGAATTTAATTATTAAAGTTGTTCTTTAATTGATTGTATTTCCTTGTTGCAATCCGTGCTAAATCCTCCACATGCTTATAGTCAAAATAAAGCCTTCACCGAACATATTGTTGATGCCTTGATGCAATCTTATGAAGAAAAACTTGAGTTGAAAGTTTCTATCCCTAGAAAACTCTATGATGAGTGGGAACCAACTATTAAAATTAAAATTAAAGATCATGAGTTTTATGCTTTGTGTGATTTGGGTGCTAGTGTCTCTACTATTCCCAAGACTTTGTGTGATCTACTAGATTTCGGCGATTTTGATGATTGCTCTCTAAACTTGCGTCTTGCGGATTACACTATTAAGAAACCTATGGGAAGGATTAATGATGTTCTTATTGTTGCAAATAGGAATTATGTGCCCGTAGATTTCATTGTTCTTGATATAGATTGCAATCCTTCTTGCCCTATTATTCTTGGTAGACCTTTCCTTAGAACGGTTGGTGCGATTATTGATATGAAGGAAGGGAATATTAGATTTCAAATTCCATTAAAAAGAGCATGGAACACTTTCCAAGAAATAAAATAAAATTGCCATATGAAACTATCATGAGAGCCACTTATGGTTTGCCTACCAAAGATGGCAATACCTAGATCTATCCTCGCTTTTATGCCTAGCTAGGGGCGTTAAACGATAGTGCTTGTTGGGAGGCAACCCAATTTTATTTTTATTCCTTGCTTTTTTCTCCTGCTTAGTAATAAATAAATTATTTAGCCTCTGTTTTGGTTGTGTTTTTGTGTTTAATTAGTGTTTGTGCCAAGTAGAACCGTTGGGAAGACTTGGGGAAAGTCTTGTTGAACTTGCTGTAAAAAACAGAAACTTTAGCGCTTACGAGAACTGCTGTCATTTTTATTTGGAGAGTGATATTTAGTTAATTATTTTTGCAGATGATTAATAGATAAATTACTCACGTCCATAAATTTATTTTATAATTTTTGGGGTTCCAGATCTTGCGCTAGCTACAGATTACTATAGACTGTTCTGTTTTTGACAGATTCTGTTTTTCGTGTGTTGTTTGCTTATTTTGATGAATCTATGGCTAGTAAAATAGTTTATAATCCATAGAGAAGTTGGAAAAAACAGTAGTTTTAACACCAATATAAATAAAGAATGAGTTCATTACAGTACCTTGAAGTGGTCTGTTGTTTTCTTTCGCTAACGGAGCTCACGAGATTTATATTTTGAGTTTTGTGTTGTGAATTTTCAAGTTTTGGGTGAATTCTTTTGATGGATCATGGAATAAGGAGTGGCAAGAGACTAAGCTTGGGGATGCCCATGGCACCCCCAAGATAATCCAAGGACACCAAAAAGTCAAAGCTTGGGGATGCCCCGGAAGGCATCCCCTCTTTCGTCCACTTCCATCGGTAATTTACTTGGAGCTATATTTTTATTCATTAACATGATATGTGTTTTGCTTGGAACGTCTTGTATTATTTGTGTCTTTGTGTCTTAGTATTCCAAAATCATCCTTGCTGTACACACCTTTTGAGGGAGCCATACATGAATTAAAATTTGATAGAATACTCTATGTGCTTCACTTATATCTTTTGAGCTAAGTAATTTTGCTCTATGTGCTTCACTTATATCTTTTGAGCTATGTAGTTTTGCTCTGTGTGCTTCACTTAGATCTTTTAGAGCACGGTGGTGGATTTGTTTTAAAGAAACTATTGATCTCTCATGCTTCACTTAAATTATTTTGAGAGTCTCTTAATAGCATGGTAATTTGCTTAATAATAATATGCTTGGTATTCAAGATTTGTCAAACTTTCTTTTGAGTGTGTTGAATACTAAGAAAAGATTGAAGCATGATAATTGTTTTGAGATATGGAGGTTATAATATTAAAGTCATGCTAGTTGAGTAGTTGTGAATTTAAAGAATACGTGTGTTAAAGTTTGTGATTCCCGTAGCATGCACGTATGGTGAACCATTATGTGATGAAGTCGGAGCATGATTTATTTATTGATTGTCTTCCTTATGAGTGGCCGTCGGGGACGAGCGATGGTCTTTTCCTACCAATCTATCCCCCTAGGAGCATGCACGTAATGCTTTTCTTTGATAACTTCTAGACTTTTGCAATAAGTATATGAGTTATTTATGACTAATGTTGAGTCCATGGATCATACGCACTCTCACCCTTCCACCTTTGCTAGCCTCTCTAATACCGCGCACCTTTCGCCGATATCATACACCTACCATATACCTTCCTCAAAACAGCCACCATACCTACCTATTATGGAATTTCCATAGCCATTCCGAGATATATTGCCATGCAACTTTCCACCATCTAGTTCATCATGACACATTCATTATTGTCATATTGCTTAGCATGATCATGTAGTTGACATAGTATTTGTGGCAAAGCCACCGTTCATAATTTTTTCATACTTGTCACTCTTGATTCATTGCATATCCCGGTACACCGCCGGAGGCATCCATATAGAGTCATACTTTGTTTTAGAATCGAGTTGTAATCATTGAGTTGTAAATAAATAAAAGTGTGATGATGATCATTTAATAGAGCATTGTCCCAATAATAAAAAAAAGAGAAAGGCCAAAGAAAAAAAAGAAGGCCAAAAAAAAGAAAATAAATAAAAAGGGGCAATGCTACTATCCTTTTACCACACTTGTGCTTCAAAGTAGCACCATGATCTTCATAGTAGAGAGTCTCTCATGTTATTACTTTCATATACTAGTGGGAATTTTACATTATAGAACTTGGCTTGTATATTACAATGATGGGCTTCCTCAAATTGCCCTAGGTCTTCATGAGCAAGCAAGTTGGATGCACACCCACTTAGTTTCATTTTAAGCTTTCATACATTTATAGCTCTAGTGCATCCATTGCATGGCAATCTCTACTCACTCACATTGATATCTATTGATAGGCATCTCCATAGCCCGTTGATATGCCTAGTTGATGTGAGACTATCTTCCCCTCCTTTTTGTCTTCTCCACAACCACCATTCTATTCCACCTATAGTGCTATATCCATGGCTCGCGCTCATGTATTGCGTGAAGATTGAAAAAGTTTTGAAAAAGTTAGAGTATGAAACAATTGCTTGGCTTGTCATCGGGGTTGTGCATGATTTAAATACTTTGTGTGGTGAATATGGAGCATAGCCAGACTATATGATTTTGTAGGGATAACTTTCTTTGGTCATGTTATTTTGAGAAGACATAATTGCTTTGTTAGTATGCTTGAAGTATTACTATTTTTATGTCAATATAAACTTTTGTCTTGAATCTCTCTAATCTGAATATTCACACCACAATTAAGAAGATTTGCATTGAAATTATGCCAAGTAGCACTCCGCATCAAAAATTCTCTTTTTATCATTTACCTACTCGAGGATGAGCAGGAATTAAGCTTGGGGATGCCTGATACGTCTCCAACGTATCTATAATTTTTGATTGCTCCATGCTATATTATCTACTGTTTTGGACTATATTGGGCTTTATTTTCCTCTTTTATATTATTTTTGGGACTAACCTATTAACCGGAGGCCCAGCCCAGAATTGCTGTTTTTTGCCTATTTCAGTGTTTCGGAGAAACAGAATATCAAACGGAGTCCAAACGGAATAAAATCTTCGGGAACGTGATTTTCTCACCGAACGTGATCCAGGAGACTTGGACCTTACTCCAAGGAGTCAAAGGGGGGCGCGCCCCCTGCCTCATGGGCCCCTCGATGCTCCACCGATGTACTCCTTCCTCCTATATATACACACGTACCTCCAAACAATCAGAGCAGGAGCCAAAAACCTAATTCCACTGCCGCAACTTTCTGCATCCACGAGATCCCATCTTGGGGCCTGTTCCAGAGCTCCACCGGAAGAGGGCCGTCATCACGGAGGGCTTCTACATCATCCTAGACCCTCCGATGAAGTGTGAGTAGTTTACCTCAGACCTTCGGGTCCATAGTTAGTAGCTAGATGGCTTCTTCTCTCTCTTTGAATCTCAATTCAAAGTTCTCCCCCTCTCTTGTGGAGATCTATTCGATGTAATCTTCTTTTTGCGGTGTGTTTGTTGAGACCGATGAATTGTGGGTTTATGATCAAGTCTATCTATGAATAATATTTGAATCTTCTCTGAATTCTTTTATGTATGATTGGTTATCTTTGCAAGTCTCTTCGAATTATCCGTTTGGTTTGGCCAACTAGATTGGTAGTTCTTGCCATGGGAGAAGTGCTTAGCTTTGGGTTCGATCTTGCGGTGTCCTTTCCCAGTGACAGAAGGGGCAGCAAGGCACGTATTGCATCGTTGACATCGAGGATAACAAGATGGGGTTTATTTCATATTGCATGAATTTATCTCTCTACATCATGTCATCGTGCTTAAGGCATTACTCTGTTTTAACTTAATACTCTAGATGCATGCTGGATAGCGGTCGATGAGTGGAGTAATAGTAGTAGATGCAGAATCGTTTCGATCTACTTGTCACGGACGTGATGCCTATATACATGATCATGCCTAGATATTCTCATAACTATGCTCAATTCTGTCAATTGCTCAACAGTAATTTGTTCACCCACCGTAGAATACTTATGTTCTTGAGAGAAGCCACTAGTGAAACCTATGGCCCCTGGGTCTATTCTCATCATATCAATCTCCATCACTTTAATCTTGCTTTGCTTTTTTACTTTGCCTTTACTTTTTACTTTGCATCTTTATACCAAAAATACCCAAAAATATTGTATCTATCATATCTCACTCTCGTAAGTGACCGTGAAGGGATTAACAACCCCTAATCGCGTTGGTTGCGAGTAGCTATCGTTTTGTGCAGGTATGAGGGACTTGAGTGTGGCCTCCTACTGGATTGATACCTTGGTTCTCAAAAACTGAGGGAAATACTTACACTACTCTGCTGCATCATCCCTTCCTCTTCGGGGAAAACCAACGCAAGCTCAAGACGTAGCAGGATGTCACCCCGATGGTCTCCGGAATCTCCCCCCGGCCTGGGAAATTCTTTTTGGACACCACCTCACCATCACCCTTGGGTGAGACAGAACGAGTAGGTGGCGGAGACATGCTAGCCATCTCCTTCGAGTCCAGCGAATCCTCTGTCGAGGATCGCGGGGAGCCATCGCGGGCCGGACTGCAATGACAAGGTTTAAGATGCGTCAATATCACAAAACGAGAAGGCCAGATGTTTTTGATTCTGGTACTCATGAGGCGGCCCGAGGCTTGGTCCGATGAGGTCGCTCTGGACTGCTATCAACGTCCCACGCGGAGTTATCCGTGAGGGAGCCTCTCCCCCTCTTGGGCGCCTCCGCCTCCAAACTCGTGGAGGCCTCTCTTTTTTCCCTTCCTCTCAGAGGACGGGAGTCGCCTCCCTCCTCGTCGTCATCATTGGCGGCTAAGGGGTCTGTCTCATCGTCAGACGAGATGACCAAGGTGCTCCTTTGGCGAAGCCCACTCCTGGTCCCCTTAGCCGTGGTTTTGACCTTCTTCTCCCGCACGTCGTAAGGCGCCGGAAATAGCATCTTCGTAAGGAGTGGGGTTTCTTCGTCTTCGGGCAGCGGAGCCGGACTATTAATCTGCCCCGCTAGGTCGACCCAGGCCTGAAAAAAGAAATTGATAAGAAGGCTTAGTATCCTTCCTTGAAGTGTGTCCTTAAAGACTATACTTTGAGGGCTTACCGAATTGGCCTGATGCTTAAAGTTGAGCCCACGATCTTTGGTCAAGTGTGGCAGCGTCTCGCTACCCTTGAAGAGCACCTTCCAGATATCTTCGTGCGTCATACCGAAAAGCCTTATCAGCGTCTGGTGCTCGGCCGGATCGAACTCCCACAAATAACAGGTACGACGCTGACATGGAAGGATCCAGTGGACAAGCATGACCTGGATCACATCAACGAGCTTGATCTTCCGGGTTATCATATTCTGGAGGCACGTTTGGAGCCCCGTGATCTCTTCCAAAGATCCCCAGGTCAGGCCCTTCTCTTGCCATGAGGTAAGCCGCATCAGGACTCCAGATCGGAATTTGGGAGCCACCACCCAGTTGGCGTCGCGCGGCTCGGTGATATAGAACCACCCTGATTGCCATCCCTTCACCGTCTCTACAAAGGAGCCTTCAAGCCAGATGGTATTGGGCATCTTGCCTGCCATGGCACCTCCGCACTCGGCCTGTTGGCTATGCACCACCTTTTCCTTTACATTAAAAGTCTTCAGCCATAGGCCAAAGTGAGGTGGGATGCGGAGAAAGGCTTCGCACACAACTATGAATGCGGAGATGTTGAGGATAAAATTGGGGGCCAGATCGTGGAAGTCCAACCCATAGTAAAACATCAATCCACGGACAAATGGATGAAGAGGGAATCCCAACCCACAGACGAAGTGTGTGAGAAACACAACCCTCTCATAGGGCTCGGGGGTAGGGACGATTTGCCCTTTTGCTAGGAGTCGGTGAGCAATCTCCTTGGCTAAATAGCCGGCTTCCCGTAGCTCCGTGATGTCCTTCTTCTCAACGGAGGAGGCCATTCACTTGCCTCCAGCTCCGGATTCGGACATGATTGGAGTGTCTTCTCGAACGAGGAAAAGCTAAAGCTTGGGCGCTAGAGCTCGAGGACGGAAGGACTGAAGATGAAGAAGGGTGTGGGTAAAGGGAGAGTGTCCTTATCCCCTTATAAAGGCCGCAAATATCAAGCGCCTCCCAACTCGTCCTAAAAACCCGCCTATTCCCAAGGGTTGTATAAATGGCACGGTTGGGTTACACATGCCCGCATTGATGAGAATCCCGCGATAAGGGGACACAATCTCTACTTTGACGAGACGTGCCAATGGCAACCGCGTCTCAAAACGTCGAGCGGCAAACGAAAAGCTGTTCGAAATTATGACCGGACAAACATAATGTCGTGTTGTGAAAAGCTGTCAGCGGATAGAACTCGTGTGAAAATATATTCTCTCTGCGACTGTGTGTGGTATGTAACAGGTCCGGATACTATCATCGCATCCGAAGACTATCTTGGAGTTCGGAGAAAGGGGAACCCGCCTTGCAATTCCGAAGACAATCGGCACGCTGGACTCCTCGTCATTGAAAGCCAGGTTCAGGGGCTATTGAGGGAGCCCTGGACTAAGGGGTCCTCGGGCGCCCGGCCGGTTATCCATGGGCCGGACTGATGGGCTGTGAAGACATGAAGGCCGAAGACTGCACCGTGTCCGGATTGGACTCTACTTGGCGACCGAAGATTCCTTCTTATGTAATCGACTCCATGTAAACCCTAGATCCCCTCGGTGTTTATATAAACCGAAGGGGATAGTCCGAAAAGGACAACACATATACTCATTACCATACCTATATAGGCTAGACTTCTAGGGTTTAGCCATTATGATCTCGTGGTAGATCAACTCTTGTAATACTCATATTCATCAAGATCAATCATGCAGGAAGTAGGGTATTACCTCCATAGAGAGGGCCCAAACCTGGGTAAACATCGTGTCCCCCATCTCCTGTTACCATCGATCCTAGACGCACAGTTCGGGACCCCCTATCCAAGATCCGTCGGTTTTGACACCGACAAAACACCCCGCGAGCCTCAATATTCATCGGACCACATACATCAGTATGTACGATCTCCAACAAGTCTGTTGCTCACTCCATTGTTCCGGAGAACGGCGTTTTAGTCATCTTGCCCATGAGGCATGGTTCGCAAGTACCAAGTGATTCATAATCAAGTGATTCCAGAAGTCCATCAGTATGGAGTTTCTTCATGCTCTTTACACCAATATGACCCAAACGGCAGTGCCACAAATAAGTTGCACTATCATTATCAACTCTGCATCTTTTGGCTTCAACATTATGAATATGTGTATCACTACTATCGAGATTCAACACAATAGACCACTCTTCAAGGGTGCATGACCATAAAAGATATTACTCATATAAATGGAACAACCATTATTCTCAGATTTAAATGTGCCGGCGTTCTGGGAACGGGGGTCCCCAGACTTGCCTGCCTGCGGCCCACGGTGTGGCTGAGCTAGCAGGCCCGTACGACCCATCTTCATCGACAAGGCATTCAAGACCCTCGCGAGGCGGACAAGGCAAGACCTCCTCAGGAGCGTCCTCGCCAGGCAGGCTCACGAGGGGCGGAGAGATCAAGGCAAGGCAAACCTCACGAGGTCCTCGTGACGTGAGCCATGACGATCGAGACCAGGCGGGCGCCAGCGTGCGCAGTGTCCTTGCTTCCTCTTTGGTGCCAAGGGGGCAAGCGCATGCATGGAGTACCGAGGCATCAAGCAAAGGTTTCCATATTGGTGCAACGATACCAAGACCAGCAGGACGGCAAGACGGAGGTCACCATGGAGCCCAGGACGACGTCACCACCAGAGCCTTTTGTAGGCGAAGACCGCTTTCAAATTGGCCATTGTTGGCTCCCTTCCCGCTCAATATTTGGGGAGAGTACCAGGGCCTATATAAATAGAATTAGCCACCACAGTAGGGGACAAGACAAAGAAAGGGGGACAAGACAAAGAGAGGATGAACTGATTAGAGACGGTACCAAGATCATCTCACCCACACAAGTTCGCCAAGCACAAGAACACCTCAACCTCAGGAGGTTGTTCTTCCCCTTGTACTGTTCATCATCAGCCTAAGAGGCAATCCACCACCACCACACTGGAGTAGGGTATTACACCACAACGGTGGCCCGAACCAGTATAAATCTCGTGTCTTTCTGTGTTGTGAGTTCGTCGAGTTTGTCTGCGAGATCTTAGAGAGCTAGGGCGTGGATCGATAGGGAGAAAACCTTCACGCGCACCCCAGTGTTCGAACCTTGAGGGTTTTGCCGGAACCCGTGATCCGACATTTCGCGTGCCAGGTAGGGGTGCGCCATAGCTTCTCTTCCGTAGATCTACGCTCCGTCGCCACCGCCCTTCGCCCACATGGCAGGCGCCCTGCCGCCGACTCCAACGGCCAGCGTTGACGACGGGGCCAGGGGCTCCGAGCCCTGGCCCCCGCCCTACGGCGGGTGCAGTGGCTGCCCAAGTTCAAGCTGGAGATGCCGCCAGGCTACGACGGCGCGGAGGACCCGTCAGCTTTCCTGCTGGCGTATGAGGAGGCCGTCCTTGAAGCCGGGGGTGATGACAAGGTCATGGCCAACTGGCTTCCCATGGCCCTCGCCAGCGAGCCGCGCGCCTGGCTGCTCAACCTTCCTGGATCAACGGTGGCGTCTTGGGAGGAGCTCTGCGACCTCTTCACTACGCGCTACGCGTCACCGGCGCACCACGCGGTCGTGGCCCTGCTAGGCGGCTCACAGGCGCCGCCTTTAGAGCGCCACATCAAGCCGTTCCTCCGCCAGATTGGTGTCGCTTCCATGCGCTCGAGGGCTCCGCCGGGCTGGGCCGCGTTTGAGGCCGACCGCACCTTCAGCTCAGAAGACCACCCCGTCACCACCACTGGCTCGAGCATGCTTCCGATGCTCTGCACGCCCACCATCTACAATGTGGCCGTCACCAAGACCCTCATCAACGGCGGCGCTGGCCTCAACTTGCTCTCCATGGAGGCCTTCAGCCTTCTTCACGTGCCACTCGAGTGACTCAGCCTCAGCAAGCCTTTCTCAGGAGTTGGTGGCGGTGTTGCCGCTCCCTGGGGCAGATCCGCCTTCCCATCACCTTCGGCACGCGCGACAACTACCGCACCGAGCTGGTCGACTTCGACATCGCCCGCATCGACCTCCCGTACAACGCCATCCTTGGGTAACCAACTCTGGCCTAGTTCATGGCGGCGACTCATCCAGCCTACAACCTCATGAAAATGCCTAGAAGCAAAGGTGTCCTCACCATCAAGGGAGACACCAAGGAGGTCGTGACGGCGCTCAAACTTGCCTTCAGGACCGCTGCGGCGGTGCAACCCGTCGGCACCGGTGCCCTCGAGGCCAAGGAGGCCGCGCCAACCAAGAAGAAGCAGCTGTTCACCCAAGACAAGGAAGAGACCAAGCAGGTGCCGGTCGACGAGGACAGCTCCTCAGGAGTCACCTTCACCATAGGTGCCGGCCTCAACCCCAGCCAAGAGGAAGCATTGGTGAAGTTCTTGCGCGCGAACAAGGACATATTCGCATGGGAGCCCAATCAGCTGGTGGGGGTCCCGAGAGAGGTGATTCAACACCACTTAAGGGTGTGCCCCAATGTACGCCCTGTGAAGTAGCGAGCAAGGCGGCAGTCGATGGACAAGCAGGCCTTCATCGTCCAAGAGACCTGCAAGTTAGAGGCGGCAGGTGCCGTTCGTGAGGTTAGGTACCCCGAATGGCTGGCGAACACAGTCGTGGTGCCGAAGAAAGGCAGGAAGGAGTGAATGTGTGTCGACTTCACCAACCTCAACAAGGCATGCCCTCAAGATCCATTCCCTCTCCCGCGCATCGACCAGATCATCGACTCCACCGCCGAGTGTGACCTACTATGCTTCCTGGATGCGTTCTCAGGGTATCACCAAATCAAGATGGTGGTGGAAGATGTAGAGAAGACAGCCTTCCTGACCTCGTGTGGGGTGTACTGCTACACCTGTATGCCCTTCGGACTGCGCAACGCGGGTGCGGCCTTTCAGTGGCTGATGCACATTGCTTTAGGGCGGCAGCTCGGGAGGAACACGGAAGCCTACGTCGACGACATTGTGGTGAAGTCTCGGGAGGCGAGAACCTTGATCCAAGACCTGGAGGAGACCTTCGAAAGCCTGCGCCAGGTGAACTTGTGGCTTAACCCGGAAAAGTGTGTGTTCGGTGTCCCTTCCGGCAAGCTGTTGGGATTCCTCATGTCACACGGAGGGATCGAGGCGAACCCGGAGAAGATCAAGGCCATTGAGGGCATGAGCCCGCCGCAGACCCTCAAGGAAATGCAGAAGCTGGCTGGTCAGGTGACTGCATTGGGGCGCTTCATCTCCAAGCTGGGAGAGCGCGCCTTACCCTTTTTCAAGTTGATGAAGAAGAAGGGCCCGTTCGAGTGGACTTCGAAGGCCGACCGAGCCTTCCAAGACCTCAAAAGATACCTGACCAGCTCACCGGTGTTGGTGGCGCCACGGCCTCTCGAGCGTCTAGTACTTTATCTTGCCGCCACCCCATACTCCGCCAGCGCTGCGCTAGTGGCGGTTCGAGAGGAGCACCAGGCCAAGAGTGCGCCACGCCAAGCTACGTCGCCAGCCAAGATGACACAAGATCAGGAAGGCGCAGCAAGAGCCATAGCGGCAGCAACAGAAGACCAAGCTTAGCAGGATGACATCGTAGACATTCCCGCAAGCGACCAGGCGCCAGGGGTCCCACCACCTCAGGAGGCACCCCATCTTGCACAAGACGCGAGTCTTACCAACACGCCGGTCCTCGTCGAGCACCCGGTGTACTTCGTAAGCACGGTGTAGCGGGACGCGAGGGCATGCTATCCCATGCCTCAGAAGCTCCTGCTCGCGCTCCTGGTGGCCTCGCGCAACTTGCGGCACTACTTCTAGGGCCACCCCATCAAAGTCATCTCAGCCTACCCGTTGGAGAGGATGCTCAGGAGCCCCAACTCTGCCGGAAGGGTCGTCGAGTGGAACATCGAGCTGCAGGCATTCCAGTTGGAGTTCAACACCACCAGGGTCATCAAGGGAGCCGCACTCGCTGACTTCGTGGCGGAATGATGGATTCCCCGATGCTGGAAGTAGGTGAGGACCGGTCCAGCTCGCCAGGAAGTGAGGCGCCCGACGGATGGGTCATGTATTTCGATGGTGCCTTCGCGCACCAGGGCGCGAGGGCTGGAGCAGTACTCATCTCGCCCACGCAGGACAAGCTCTACTACGCTATGTAGCTCTGCTTTCAGCAGGGCGAGAAGGTCTCCAACAACATCGCAGAATACGAAGGCCTCATAGCTGGCCTGAAGGCCGTGGAAGCTCTAGGGTGAAGCGCCTCACCGTTAGGGGTGACTCACAGATCCTCGTCAACTTCTCCAACAAAGTGTACGAGCCAAAGGACGAGCACATGGAGGCGTACCTTGCAGAAGTACGTAAGATGGAAAAGCAGTTCCTAGGCCTGGAGGTGCAACATGTGCCCCGTGGCACCAACAACGAAGCCAACGACATTGCCAGGAGGGCATCCAAGCGGCAACCACAACCTGGCGTCTTCGATGAGCGGCTCTTCAAGCCATCAGTGACGCCACCACTTTCAAGCACGACATGGCCTCGGGAGGAGCTCCCACAACCGCCTGCCACAGGAGCCCCAACTTGTGGCCCAACCTCAGGAGGTCGCTTGCTCTTGGCGCTCGAGCCTCAAGAGGGATGTTGGACCAAGGAATTCAAGGAATATCTGATGCAAGGGGCGCTACTAGAGAAGGAAGAGGACGCAGAGCACGTGGCCCGGCAAGCCACGACATACTGCATCCAGGACGGTGAGTTGTACAGGAAGCGGCCAAATGATGTTTCGTTGTGTTGCATTTCCAGGGACCAGGGGAAGGAGTTGCTAACTGACATACACGGCGGGGACTGTGGACACCACTCGTCGTCATGGGCTCTCGTCGGCAAGGTGTTCCACAGTGGATTCTACTGGCCCACGGCGCTCAACGACGCAGCTGAGCTGGTGAAGTCCTGCGAAGCTTGCCAGTTCCACACCAAGCAGATCCATCAGCCAGCTCAGGGCCTCCAGACTATACCGCTCACATGGCCGTTCGTGGTCTGGGGGCTGGATATCTTGGGCCCATTCCCTCGAGCGCCAGGGGGCTACCGCTACCTCTACGTCGCCATCGACAAGTTCACCAAGTGGGCGGAAGTGAAAGCCGTGCGCACCATCCCAGCTGGTTCAACGGTTAAGTTCATCAAGGGCCTCATGAGCCATTTCGGGGTCCCCAACCGCATCATCACCGACAACGGCTCGCAGTTCACCAATAACCTCTTCAAAACATACCATGCTAACCTTGGAACGCAGATCTGCTACGCTTCGGTGGCGCACCCCAGGAGCAATGGCCAGGCTGAACGCGCCAACGCGAAGGTCCTAAGAGGCCTCAAGACCAGGACCTTCAAGAAGAAGCTCGAGGCCTGCGGCAGGGGCTAGCACGATGAGCTGCAGTCCATGTTGTGGTCCATCCGCACCACCGCCACTAAGCCGACGGGTGAGACCCCATTCTTCCTTGTCCGCGGAGCCAAAGCGGTCCTCCGTCACAAGGTCAAGCATCGCTCCGCACGGGTCCTGGCGTTTGATGAAAAGCAGCAGGACACCATGCGGGGGATGGACCTCGTACTGGGGGAGGAACAACGCCGCGAAGCTGCACTGAGGGCGGCAAGGTACCAGCAGGCGCTACGGCGGTACCACTGCCGCAACATCCGCTCCAGGACGCTCAAGGCAGGCGACCTCGTCCTGAGGCGGGTCCTCTCTAGGGAAGGGTTGCACAAGCTCTCACCCATGTGGGAGGGCCTGTTTAGGGTCGTCCATATCTCCAGGCCCGGCGCCGCGTGTCTGGAGACGCAGGACAGGGTGCCCATCCAGAACGCCTAGAACATTCAGCACCTTCGGAAGTTCTACCCATGAAGCAGGGCCTAGTGCCTGTGAAGCAAGGCCTGGTGCCTGTGAAGCAAGGCCCGGTGCCTGTGAAGCAAGGTAGATCAGATTACCAGAAAGATCTATATGAGCAACAAGATCATTTCTAGATTTCAGAATTATTACTCCCATACTACCAATTAAATTTAACCTATAGCCTGTGACTCGAGTCAGATTGTGAAACTCTCTGAAATCTCTTGAATTGTTATGACTATCCATATGGTGATGCAAAGAACATAAATTTGCAGCCAAATAGTACAAATCATTAGAACTCTTCCCTCAAAAAAATCATTAGAACTCTTGTAGTAGAAGAAAACAGGGGAAACACAGCTGAACTCTGCAGTGTAGTTCATCATGTGCTACAAGATGGAGAACACGACTAAAGATGCCAGGATCCCTGAGCATGATATGGGCGCGGACCTGGCAGCGTCCGTCGCATCCGACCCCATGATGCCGCAGGTGTCCAACAAAATCCGAATGAAAACGGTGAACACTAATGATCACAAGAAGTGCATAGCAAATCCCTAGTTTTGATATATAACTATATAAGACAAGATTATTTTTTGCATGAAACTGTATCTTATTGCATAGCAAAAAATTTCTATTATTGATTATGAAGGAATATATTTAGCCTAACATCTTAATACTTCAAGGTTTTAACAAAAGAAGAACATACAGTTTAGTAGTGAATGGACTACATGAGTATGAGAAAACATTGATAGCCATTACTGCATACTCATAAACTTCATGATCTAGTACGCACCACACGATCGCCAATAGCTCCTTGGCTTCTCTTATTGGATTGACAACATCTTCATTTTGAGCCGCAACATCACACACAAGGCAGGCTGTGTCTCAACGCTTCGTGAGATTATACCTGTAGCGAATAGTCCCATACTTGCAATCCAATGAAAGTGCTGAAATAAGTTGTCTGACTTTAATAAACAACAAGATACATCTACCTCTTGTGCGTCTTTGGAGGTTCCTTGGTTTATTTTGCCATGGTAGGATCAGCATGAATGGTAGCATGAACCTTCTTGTACAGTGCTTCCATGTCATCAGCCGCAATCCCCTTCTTGATGTACTCACCAAAGTGAAATCGGTACTCCTCAGGTTCGTCATCAGCTATTGACTGAAATAAGGGTAGGGCAGAAGTTAAAACAAGATTCAGTAACCTACTTCAGAAATAAGAACAAAGTACACTGTTTTAGGATACTTTTATATGGATGAATCAGGCTCAGAAAGAATTCATGTATACAACAACAATAGTCCAGGGGAACAAAGAAATGGCATTATAATAATACCACAAGGACAATGGATCCAACTCACCTTCATGTAGTCTGCAACATGATCTTCATAAATGTAGTTGTGGTGAATCTCAGTGTCCAGCTACTTCTCATTCTTCTTGAAGCCAGCAAATCTCTTGTCACTGTGCGGAATATCAAGACCACCATCCAAAGTCCCCCTGCAGCAGCACACAGACTGAAGCAGGTCTCAAACTGATAAATTGTATGTTTCCCTTAATAGTTTAGAACCCTCCTAAATAGAATAAAAGAAACATACCAACACCATGCAATAAATTGAGATTAGGCATACTCCATCAGTGAGCCTCCTGCAAAGCAATTGATCAAACAACATTGTAGTAAGCTAGTATATTTTTCTTGTATTTCGATGTTTACCAACTACACAATTTAAAAATGTTTATTATTTAGATTTCTAACCTATCAAACAAAATCATCAACCGTGCATTCAAGATCTATAGGTAAACAAAAGAAAGGAAACTTTTCACCACAAATCTCATCTAGCCATTACAAATCATAGCATCAGAATAAGAGAACAAAGTTTAGCAAAGGGACAAAAAAATTATAAAGCACTACAGTAGCAGCTCACCATGGCAATCCTAGAAAGGAAGACTTGTAAGTGTAGAAGAGGTATGTGCTGCGTGGGCGCAAATAGTTCTGCATATTGAACTATGGTTGTGTTGGCATTTGGAATATATATTCCACTTTCAGTGATATGTGTACATGGAAACTTCTCCATGTAGGTGTAGTCCATACATAAGCTAAATCCCTGGAATACCTACCAATTTAATATATATGCTTGAATGAAGCTGCAGATGAGAGGAGGTGAAGGCAAACCTGAACCGCCTCGGCATCCTTGTTTCTGCCGTGTCGGGAAGGAGAGGGTTGCGGAGCGTATGAGATGCATGGAGTCCCCATTGCGCACCCGTCGAGGCCCCGCACCATCGCGCGAGCTGCCGTCCGCCCACTGCACATGCACCTCGAGGAAGAGGTGGAGCGCAGCCTGCCGTACCTCGTGCCCGATCCCCACCCTCCTCGTAGGTCCTGATCTAGAAGTGGATCGAGCCACCACCAACCTTCAGGTCGCGCCCTACCTCGCCGGGGCAAGCCAACGCCGACTGTTGACCCTCTCATGTCCGTTGTCGCGCCTCCATCTCCTCTCTCCTCTCTCTTTCTCCCTCCTCTCCTTCCATCTCTATTTCCCTCTCATCTTCTCTCTCTCTTAGAGATAGAATCCCTCTCCTTCCTTCCCTCTCCCCCTCTCATCTACTATCTCTCTCTTCTGCAGATCGAATCGATCCCCTCCTCCGGTCGACAATGTCCAAGTTGAGCTCTTCCTCCAGCGGCTTCCTCGCAACCAGGGCGGCGCCCCCATCACCTATTCGGCCTGGGGCAGACGAAGAGGGCTATGCTTCAGAGAGGACAGCGAGAGGGACGACGAGGCAGGTGGGCGACGGGTCAAAGCGACACAGGAAAAGGTAACAGACGTCCCAAAGAAAAATAAGCCTCCAGTACGCCTCACGACGCGGTGCGACATGGCAATGGCGTCCCTCCATGCTCCATACTCGGCATGAGCCAATCCAGACGTGAGAGGCCACACACACAAAAAAGCAAGAGGCAGGACAATGACGCATGGGACCAAGGAGAAGACAGCCCCACCTGTAGTGTCACCGACAAGCGAACCACAGGGGCGAGCGGGAACCGCATAACGTGTAAATCACGCATAGCGCCCACGACACACGCACGCGGTGCGGCAGGAGAGGCCGCCCGTGCCCGAAAAAGGCTCACCCAGCCAATCGGCTGAGAGACCAAGCCCATAGGTCATGGTCTGCCGAGAACTCACCGCACGGTCAAAACAAGAACCAACGTCCACCAACGCGAAAATAAACAGTTTGACCAACATCCAATGGTCCAAACCGAAGAAAATCGAGGGACAACCAAGGAGATGAGTTGGCCAGCCTCATTATATGTTAAAATGATATGTTCCTAGAGAAAGCTATGTTGAAAGATGTTAGTAGCAATGATGCGGACTAGCTCCGTGATCTGAGGATTATCCTCATTGCTGCACAAAAGAATTATGTCCTTGATGCACCGCTAGATGACGGACCTTTTGCAAGAGCATATGTAGACATTATGAACGTTTGACAAGCTCGGTATGATGACTACTTGATAGTTTAGTGCGCCATTCTTTACAGCTTAGAACCGGGACTTCAAAAACGTTTTGAACGCCACAGAGCATATGAGATGTTCCAAGAGCTGAAATTGGTATTTCAGACTCATGCCCGTGTTACGAGGTATGAGACCTATGACAAGTACTTTGCCTACAAGATGGAGGAGAATATCTCAGCAAGTGAGCATGTGCTTAGAATGTCTGAGTACCACAACCACTTGACTCAACTGGGAGTTAATCTTCCTAATGATAGTGTCATTGACAGAGTTCTTCAATCACCGCCACCAAGCTACAAGAGCTTCGTGATGAATTATAATATGCAAGGGATGGATAAGACGATTCCCGAGCTCTTCGCAATGCTAAAGGCTACGGATGTAGAAATCAAGAAGGAGCATCAAGTGTTGATGGTCAATAAGACCACCAGTTTCAAGAAAAAAGGTAAAGGGAAGAAGGGGAACTTCAAGAAGAACAACAAGCAAGTTGCTGCTCTAGTGAAGAAGCCCAAGTCCGGACCTAAGCCTGAGACTGAGTGCTTTTACTGCAAAGGGACTGGTCACTGGAAGCGGAACTGCCCCAAGTATTCGGCGGAGAAGAATGATGGCAAAGTGAAAGGTATATTTGATATACATGTTATTGATGTGTACCTTACTAATGCTCATAGTAGCGCCTGGGTATTTGATATTGGTCCTATTGCTAATATTTGCAACTCGAAACAAGGGCTATGGATTAAGCGAAGATTAGCTAAGGACGAGGTGACGATGCACGTGGGAAATGGTTCCAAAGTCGATGTGATCGCCGTCGGCACGCTACCTCTACATCTACCTTAGGGATTAGTATTTGACCTAAATAATTGTTATTTGGTGCCAGCGTTAAGCATGAACATTATATCTGGATCTTGTTTGATGCGAGACAATTATTCATTTAAATCAGAGAATAATGGTTGTTCTATTTATATGAGTAATATCTTTTATGGTCATGCACCCTTGATGAGTGGTCTATTTTTACTAAATCTCGATAGTAGTGATACACATATTCATAGTATTGAAGCCAAAAGATATAAGTTGAATAATGATAGTGCAACTTATTTGTCGCACTGCGGTTTAGGTCATATTGGTGTAAAGCGCATGAAAAAACTCCATGCTAATGGACTTTTGGAATCACTTGATTATGAATCACTTGATGCTTGCGAACCATGCCTCATGGGCAAGATGACTAAGACTCCGTTCTCCGGAACAATGGAACGAGAAACAGACTTATTGGAAATAATACATACTGATGTATGCGGTCCGATGAGTGTTGATGCTCGTGGTGGGTATCGTTATTTTCTGACCTTCACAAATGATTTGAGCAGATATGGGTATATCTACTTGATTAAACATAAGTCTGAAACATTTGAAAAGTTCAAAGAATTTTAGAGTGAAGTGGAAAATCATCGTAACAAGAAAATAAAGTTTCTACGATCTGATCATGGAGGAGAATATTTGAGTTACGAGTTTGGTCTTCATTTGAAACAATGCGGAATAGTTTCGCAACTCACGCCACCTGGAACACCAGAGCGTAATGGTGTGTGTGAATGTCGTAACCACACTTTATTAGATATGGTGTGATCTATGATGTCTCTTACTAATTTACCGCTATCGTTTTCGGGTTATGCTTTAGAGACGGTTGCATTCACATTAAATAGGGCACCATCGAAATCCGTTGAGACGACACCTTATGAGCTGTGGTTTCGTCAGAAACCCAAGTCGTCGTTTCTTGAAGTTTGGGGCTGCGATGCTTATGTGAAAAAGCTTCAACCTGATAAGCTCAAACCCAAATCGGAGAAATGTGTCTTCATAGGATACCCAAAGGAGACTACTGGGTACACCTTCTATCACAGATTCAAGGCAAGATATTCGTTGCTAAGAATGGATCCTTTCTAGAGAAGGAGTTTCTCTCAAAAGAAGTGGGTGGGAGGAAAGTAGAACTTGATGAGGTAACTGTACCTGCTCCCTTATTGGAAACTAGTTCATCACAGAAATCAGTTCCAGTGATTCCTACACCAGTAAGTGAGGAAGCTAATGATGATGATCATGAAACTTTAGATCAAGTCACTACCGAACCTCGTAGGTCAACTAGAGTAAGATCCACACCAGAGTGGTACGGTAATCCTTTTCTGGAGGTCATGTTACTTGGCCATGACGAACCTATGAACTATGAGGAAGCGATGATGAGCCCAGATTCCGCAAAATGGCTTGAGGCCATGAAATCTGAGATGGGATCCATGTATGAGAACAAAGTGTGGACTTTGGTTGACTTGCCCGATTATTGGCAAGCCATAGAGAATAAATGGATCTTCAAGAAGAAGACTGATGCTGACGGTAATGTTACTATCTACAAAGCTTGACTTGTTGCAAAAGGTTTTCGATAAGTTCAAGGAGTTGACTACGATGAGACCTTCTCACCCGTAGCGATGCTTAAGTCCGTCCGAATCAAGTTAGCAATTGCCGCATTTTATGATTATGAAATTTGACAAATGGATGTCAAAACTGCATTCCTTAATGGATATCTTAAAGAAGAGTTGTATATGATCCAACCAGAAGGTTTTGTCGATCGAAAAGGTGCTACCAAATTGTGCAAGCTCTAGTGATCCATTTATGGATTGGTGCAAGCCTCTCGGAGTTGGAATATACACTTTGATAGTGTGATCAAAGCATATGATTTTATACACACTTTTGGAGAAGTCTGTATTTACAAGAAAGTGAGTGGGAGCTCTGTAGCATTTCTAATATTATATGTGGATGTCATATTGTTGATCGGAAATGATACTGAATTTCTGAATAACATAAAAGGATACTTGAACAAGAATTTTTCAATGAAAGACCTTGGTCAAGCTGCTTATATATTGGGCATCAAGATATATAGAGATAGATCAAGACGCTTAATTGGACTTTCACAAAGCACATACCTTGATAAAGTTTTGAAGAAGTTCAAAATGGATCAAGCAAAGAAAGGGTTCTTGCCTGTGTTACAAGGTGTGAAGTTGAGTCAGACTCAATGCCCGACCACTGCAGAAGATAGAGAGAAAATGAAATTCATTCCCTATGCTTCAGGCATAGGTTCTATCATGTATGCAATGCTATGTACCAGACCTGATGTGTGTCTTGCTATTAGTTTAGTAGGGAGGTACCAAAGTAATCAAGGAGTGGATCACTGGACAGCGGTCAAGAACATCCTGAAATACCTGAAAGGACTAAGGATATGTTTCTCGTTTATGGAGGTGACAAAGAGCTCGTCGTAAACGGTTACGTCGATGCAAGCTTTGACACTAATCCGGATGACTCGAAGTCACAAACCGGATACGTGCTTTTATTGAATGGTGGAGCTGTTAGTTGGTGCAGTTCCAAGCAGAGTGTCGTGGCGGGATCTACATGTGAAGCGGAGTACATAGCTAATTCCGAAGCAGCAAATGAAGGAGTCTGGATGAAGGAGTTCATATCCGATCTAGGTGTCATACCTAGTGCATCAAGTCCCATGAAAATCTTTTGTTACAATACTGGTGCAATTGCCTTGGAAAAGGAATCCAGATTTCACAAGAGAACCAAGCACATCAAGAGACGCTTCAATTCCATCAAGGATCAAGTCCACGTGGGAGACATAGAGATTTGCAAGATACATACGAATCTGAATGTTGTAGACCCGTTGACTAAACCTCTCTCACGAGCAAAACATGATCAGCACCAAGACTCCATGGGTGTAAGAATCATTACTGTATAATCTAGATTATTGACTCTAGTGCAAGTGGGAGACTGAAGTAAATATGCCCTAGATGCAATAATAAAGTTGTTATTTGTATTTCCTTATATCATGATAAATGTTTATTATTCATGCTAGAATTGTGTTAACCGGAAACTTAATACATGTGTGAATACATAGACAAAACGAATGTCACTAGTATGCCTCTATTTGACTAGCTCGTCAATCAAAGATGGTTAAGTTTCCTAGACATGGACAAGAGTTCTCATTTGATGAACGGGATCACATCATTAGAGAATGATGTGATTGACTTGGCCCATCCGTTAGCTTAGCACTATGATCGTTTAGTTTATTGCTATTGCTTTCTCCATAACTTATACATGTTCCTATGACTATAAGATTATGCAACTCCCGAATACCGGAGGAACACTTAGTGTGCTATCAAGTGTCACAACGTAACTGGGTGACTATAAAGATGCTCTAGAGGTGTCTCCGATTGTGTTTGTTGAGTTCGCATAGATTGAGATTAGGATTTGTCACTCCGTGTATCGGAGAGGTATCTTTGGGCCCTCTCGGTAATGCACATCACTATAAGCCTTGCAAGCAATGTGACTAATGAGTTAGTTACGGTATGTTGCATTATGGAACGAGTAAATACACTTGCCAGTAACGAGATTGAACTAGGTATTGAGATACCGACGATCGAATCTCGGGAAAGTAACATACCGATGACAAAGGGAACAACATATGTTGTTATGCGGTTTGACCGATAAAGATCTTCGTAGAATATGTAGGAACCAATATGAGCATCCAGGTTCCGCTATTGGTTATTGACCGGAGATGAGTCTCGGTCATGTCTACATAGTTCTCGAACCCGTAGGGTCCGCACACTTAACATTCGATGACGATCGATATTATGAGTTTATGTGGTTTGATGTACCGAAGGTAGTTCGGAGTTCCGGATGTGATCACAGACATGACGAGGAGTCTCGAAATGGTCGAGACATAAAGATCGATATATTGGAAGGCTATGTTTGGACATCTTAATGGTTCCGGGTGAGTTCGGGCATTTACCGGAGTACCGGGGGGTTACCAGAACCCCCCGGGGAGTGTATGGGCCTTATTGGGCCTTAGTGGGAGAGAGGAGGAGGCGGCCAAGGTGGAGGCGCTCCCCCCAAGCCCAATCCGAATTGGGTGCCCCCTCCCCTTTCCTTTCGTCTCTCTCCCCCTTCCTTCCTCTCCTACTCCAACTAGGGAAGGGGGAATCCTACTCCCACCAGGAGTAGGACTCCCCCCTTGGGCGCGCCATGAGACGGCCGACCCTCCCCCTCCTCAACTCCTTTATATACAGGGGAAGGGGGCACCCCATAGACTCACAAGTTGACAGTTGTCTTAGCCGTGTGCGGTGCCCCCCTCCACAGATTTCCACCTCGGTCATATCGTTGTAGTGCTTAGGCCGTCGGATCACGGGTTCCGGCAAAACCCTCAAGGTTTGAACACTGGGGTGCGTGCGAAGGTTTTCTCCCTATTAATCCACGCCCTAGCACTTTAAGATCTCGCAGACGAACTAGACGAACTTGCAACACAAAGACACAAGATTTATACTGGTTCGGGCCACCGTTGTGGTGTAATACCCTACTCCAGTGTGGTGGTGGTGGATTGCCTCTTGGGATGATGATGAACAGTACAAGGGGAAGAACAGCCTCCTGAGGTTGATGTGTTCTTGTGCTCTCTTTTTCTCATTCTCTACTGTGGTGGCTAGTTCTACTTATACAGGCACTGGTCCTATCCCCAAATATTGAGTGGGAAGGGAACCAACAACGGCCAATTTGAAAGGGGACAGCTAGTGCAGCTTATCCTGACAAAAGCGGTCTTCGCCTGCTAAAGCCTCTGGTGATGTCGCCGTCTTGGGCTCCATGGTGACCTCCGTCTTGCCGTCCTGCTGGTCTTGGTCTCGTTGCACCGATATGGAAACATTTCCTTGATGCCTCGGCACTCCGCGCCTGCGCTTGCCCCCTTGGCACCAAAGAGGAAGCAAGGACACTGCACGCGCTGGCGCCCGCCTGGCCTCGATCGTCATGGCTCACGTCACGAGTACCTCATGAGGTTTGCCTTGCCTTGATCTCTCCGCCCCTCGTGAGCCTGCCTGGCGAGGCCACTCCTGAGGAGGTCTTGCATCGTCCGCCTCGCGAGGCTTGGCCCCTCGCGAGGGTCTCGAATACCTCGTCAGTGAAGATGGGTCATACAGACCTGCCAGCCCAGCCACGCCGCGGGCTGCGGGCAGGCAAGTCTGGGACCCCTGTTCCCAGAACGCCGACAGTAGCCCCCAGGCCCAAGGCGCGCTCGGGCTTGGCTTTGAGGCGAAGCCAAAGGTCAAGCGCGGAGCACCGCGGGCCCCAAAAGCCTGCGGCCTCAGTTTACGCGTGGCGGTTGATTGGACGTGGGCGTCTCCGCTTCACCATGCTGCCTCGGCAACTGCCCGAATTGACAAGTCCCTGCGACATGCAAGGAAAACCATCATTACCTATGATCGTGATGGGCGCTGGTTGGCCTTCTCTTGCTATAAATGAGGAAGGGGGCAGAGCCCCCGTCCCCCACTTCTTCCCATTCCGTATGCTTCTTCCTCCTCTGCTCCACCACTGACTCCAATGGCGCCATCGAAGAGGTTCTCCGCCGCGGAGAAAGGAAAGGCCCCTCGCGAGGGGCCCGGCTCCCCAGCGCCTAAGCGGGGACGCGACCGTCCCTGCAAGCACACCACGACTCACGCCGTGGCCCCCCGCTCCCGGGGTGGCGCCGCTGCGCGTGGTGGGGGTTGCTCCGGTCGCGACAGCCACGTCGATGAGGGGAGATGTATCGTGGTTGCGTGGCCTCCCCGGCCACGCTTCCACTCGACACAGGTGCTGCCGGAGTTTGTTATCTGGTCGGAGGATCCGTCCGGCAACTGGCTCTAGCTTCCGCGCTTCTTCGTCGATGAGCTGCCGGCCTCTGGTCTAGGCGGGCTCTGGCTGCAGGCGGACGACTACTGCAGCAGGGCTTCCTGGGTCGCGGTTGAAGTCTCTGCCGCAGGCAACATAGCTCTGGCCCGCGGTTGGCAGACGTTCGCCCGCGCGCGCGGCCTTGGCAGGCAGTGCACCCTCCATTTCACGTATGACGGTGATGCGACCCTCTACGTGATGGTGTTTGGGGAAGATGGTCGCCGCGCCGGGTGCTGCCCCGAGACGAACGACGGCGAGGAGGTGCTCGGTCTCGGCGATGGCCGCGATGAGGGCGAGCCCGCTAGCCGCGCCTCCTCCAGCTATAGTGGCTCTTCTCTTGGTGAAAGCTCCAGCAGCGGCGGCTATGACTAGCCGCCATGCCGCCATGCCCGCTTCGAAGGTGGTAGTGGGTCATCTCGTCGCCGCGCCTTCATGAAGCGCGAGGAGGGATCCGGCTAAGCTCGGGACGTCGCTGGAGGCCTGCCCCCGTGGTTCTCTGCAATGCCACTTTTGTTTTGTTCTTCTTTTCTTTCCTGCATCAAAATGAAACCAGTATGGGCCCGGAGGGGCGTGTATCGAACTGTGATTCCTCAATCATTACGCTATGCTTGTTATTTCTGTGTTGTGTCATTATTTTGTGCGGAGATAACTTAGCCTGGTGCGTTTGGGGCAGCCTCTTCTTCACGAGGCACTTGTTTCCTCGTGCCCGTCTTGGCTTAGTGGTTGCTCAGGTGTCACACCCTAGCTAGTCCATGCATTAGAGTGTTGCATCATGTTTAAATTTCCAGAAAACTGAAATGGGGATGACAGAACCCCCAGCACCCCCCTGGAACAACTAGGGTTTGCTAAAAACTTTTTCAATGAACCTGAAATGCCCTTCTAAAAAGCCCACCCTTTTTGTTTTGGATTAAAACCTTTGACAAAAATGGTGCACATGTTTCTAGGACATTGTGGGAGTCCTGGATTAGGGGGTCTCCGGATAGCCGGACTGTTAGACTATGAAGATACAAGATTGAAGACTTCGTCTTGTGTCCGGATGGGACTCTACTTAGCGTGGAAGGCAAGCTAGGCCATACGTATATGGATATCTCCTCCTTTGTAACCGACCTTGTGTAACCCTAACCCTCTCCAGTGTCTATATAAACCGAAGGGTTTTAGTCCGTAGGACAACAATCACAACATACAATCATACCATAGGCTAGCTTCTAGGGTTTAGCCTCTCTGATCTCGTGGTAGATCTACTCTTGTAACACCCATATCATCAATATTAATCAAGCAGGACGTAGGGTTTTACCTCCATCAAGAGGGCCCGAACCTGGATAAAACTTCGTGTCCCTTGTCTCCTGTTACCATCCGGCCTAGACGCATAGTTCGGGACCCCCTACCCGAGATCCGCCGGTTTTGACACCGACATTGGTGCTTTCATTGAGAGTTCCTCTGTGTCGTCGCCATTAGGCTTGATGGCTCCTAATATCATCGATAGCGATGTGGTCCAGGGTGAGACTTTTCTCCCCGGACAGATCTTCGTATTCGGCAGCTTCGCACTGCGGGCTAATTCGCTTGGCCATTTGGAGTAGATTGAAAGCTACGCCCCTGGCCATCAGGTCAGATTTGGAAGTTTGAATTACACGGCCAATATCCGTGGGGACTTGATCTTCGACGGATTCAAGCCACAGCCGGGCGCGCCACACTGTCGCGATGGGTATGACCTAGCTCTGCCACCGGACGGTACTCCATAGGCCGCGCCCGCATCAGCTCCGACCCTTAGCTCGGGGCCAACTGCGCCAATCGAGGATGGGTGGCTAGACACCGCCTCAGGGGCTGCAGTCTCGACGGCGATCGAGCCAAACACCAGCATAATCCTCTGCGCAACCCGTGACTCCAAGGTGCCGGACTCCCTTCCGGACCCCGAACCATCCGCGCCCCTGCCAACCGAATCCGAGTGGGCGCCGATCATGGAATTCACCGCTGCGGATATCTTTCAGCACTCGCCCTTCGACGACATTCTGAATTCACTAAGGTCTCTCTCTTTGTCAGGAGAGCCCTAGCCGGATTATGGCCAACAGGATTGGGATGCGGACGACGAAGAAATTCGACACCCACCCACCACCCACTTTGTAGGCACTGTCGATGATTTAACCGACATTCTCGACTTCGACTCCGAAGACATCGACGGTATGGACAACGATGTAGGAGATGAACATGAACCAGCACCTACAGGGCACTGGACAGCCACCTCGTTGTATGACATATAGATGGTGGGTACACCCAATGAAGGCAATGGCGACGAGATAACGGAGGATGACCCCTCCGAGAAGCGACCCAAGCGCCAACGTCAGCGACGCCGCTCTAAGTCCCGCCATAGCAAAAGTGGTGATACCGGCACAGGAGATAATAACACTCGGAATAGCGCCGAAGACAACAACAATGCCATCCAGCAAGATTTAGAGCAGGAGGATGAAGGAGCCAGCTCTCCTGAGAGAGCGGCTGGCGGAGAGGAGGAGGACGACAATTACATGCCCCCCTCCGAAGACGAGGCAAGCCTCGGCGATGATGAATTCGCCGTACCAGAGGATCCCGTCGAACAAGAGCGCTTCAAGCGCAGGCTTATGGCCATGGCAAATAGCTTGAAGAAAAAGCAGCAGCAGCTTCAAGCTGATCAAGATCTGCTAGCTATCAAAAGGACTGAAGTCCTCACGGCCGAGCAATATAAACTCGAGCATCCCTCCAAGAGTTTTCCAAGGCGCAGGTTACTTCCCCGACTGGAGGAAGAAGCGTATGAAACGGCTGATCGGCCACCTCGTGGCCACGATAGAGAGGCATTCCAGCCAAAAGCTCAGCCTCCACCCCAACACCATTCAAATAAAAAGGCATGGGGAGATAGGCCAGACCTGCAAGACATATTGGAGGACAAAGCAAAGCATTCAAGATCGATCTACGGATCATGAGGCGCACCACTCTACGAGACGATAAACGTCACACCGGATACAGTAAAAGCAAATCCGGCCGGGCTGAACACAGCGGGCAGGACCCATTCGAGCTGCTTCGCGATATAGCCAAATACAGAGGCACCGCACACCCCTTATGCTTCACAGACGTAGTAATGGAACATCAATTCCCAGAGGGTTTCAAACCTGTAAACATTGAACCATACGACGGCACTACAGACCCCGCGGTATGGATTGAGGACTTCCTGCTCCACATCCACATGGCCCGCGGTGATGACTTACATGCCATCAAGTACCTCCCACTAAAACTCAAAGGACCAGCGCGGCATTGGCTTAATAGCTCGCTAGCGGACTCCATTAGCTATTGGGAAGATCTGGAAGCCGCATTCCTCGACAACTTTCAGGGCACTTATGTGCGACCACCAGACGCCGATGACTTGAGCCACATAATTCAGCAGCCAGAAGAGTCGGCCAGGCAATTCTGGACTCGGTTCCTTACAAAGAAAAATCAAATCGTCGACTGTCGGATGCGGAGGCCTTAGCGGCTTTTAAGCACAACATCCGAGACGAGTGGCTAGCCCGACACCTTGGTCAGGAAAAGCCGAAATCTATGGCAGCCCTCACGACGCTCATGACCCGCTTTTGTGCGGGAGAAGACAGCTGGCTGGCTCACAGTAATAACATATCAAAGAACCATGGTACCTCAGATACCAAGGACGGCAATAGTAGGTCACGTCACAACAAGCATAAGCGCCGCATTAACGGTGAAAGTACTGAGGATACAGCAGTCAATGTCGGATTCAAAGGCTCTAAACCCGGTTAGCAGAAAAAGCCATTCAAACAAAGTACGCCGGGTCCGTCCAGCTTGGACCGTATACTCGATCGCTCGTGTCAAATACACGGCACCCCAGACAAGCCACCAATCACACCAACAGGGATTGTTGGGTGTTCAAGTAGGCCGGCAAGTTAATTGCCGAAAACAAGGAAAAGGGGCCGCATAGCGATGACGAGGAAAAACCCCGGCAGACGCACACTGGGGGACAGAAGAGGTTTCCCCCGCAAGTGCGGACGGTGAACATGATATACGCAACCCACATCCCCAAGAGGGAGCGGAAGCGTGTGCTCAGGGACGTATATGCGTTGGAGCCAGTCGCCCCAAAGTTCAACCCTTGGTCCTCCTGTCCGATCACCTTCGATCGCAGGGACCACCCCACTAGTATCCGTCATGGCGGATTCACCGCACTAGTCCTAGACCCAATCATCAATGGATTTCACCTCACTCAAGTCCTTATGGACGGCGGCGGCAGCCTGAACCTGCTTTATCAGGACACAATGCGCAAAATGGGTATAGACCCCTCAAGGATCAAACCCACAAAGACAGCCTTTAAAGGCGTCATTCCAGGCGTAGACGCCCACTGCACAGGCTCAATTACACTGGAAGTGGTCTTCAGATCCCTGGATAACTTCCGAAGCGAAGAGTTAATCTTTGATATAGTCCCCTTCCGCAGTGGTTATCACGCGCTGCTCAAACGAACCGCATTTGCTAGATTCAATGTGGTACCACATTATGCATACCTCAAGCTCAAGATGCCAGGACCTCGCGGAGTTATTACAGTCAATGGAAACACAGAGCGCTCTCTCCGAACAGAGCAGCACACCGCGGCCCTTGTAGCAGAAGTGCAAAGCAGCCTCTCAAGGCACTCTACCAGTTCGGCGTTTCAAAGCCCGGACACCTTCAAGCGCGCTCGGGGCAATCGGCAAACAGACCGCCTGGTGCGATCTGAGCTCGTGTAGCAATACGGAGGCCACCCCAATCCCAGCCCAATGGCGTTTTTCGTGCCGCGCATACATAATTATGCATTAAAAATACCATGGGCACAGGTGGGGAGGAGGGCACAATTGCGACACGCCCCAAAACACGGCTTAAACCGCACCAGGGGCTTCCCATTTGGTTATTTTTTCTTTTTCTTTCAGGACTTCAATCTCTGGAAACACTGTCCGTCAGCTCTATTGTCGAACACATGATACAGCAACCAAGGAGGCCGACAACTACGGAATTCCCACTTGATTACAGATTTTATATAATTCCTCAGCTCGCCCTTGGAAGGGACATAGTCCTACTCTTTTGCTTATTACACTATTTGTATCACTCTGCTTTAATGTAATTTTTTAATATACAATGCATGACATTACGACTATTATCGCATTTTTGTTATATATATATACATATCTATGTGTTCATTAATGACGCCTAGCAACCGTACACTCTGGTACGGCCAATGCACCAGGGGCTTACATACCCATAATATGGTGTGAAAAGTCCGAACACTTTCACAAGTGCGGCATCCCGAACTTATAACATTATATGCATCAGCTCCGAATCATGTCTTTGGTCAAATGTTGGGTTTGCCCGGCTCCTATGTTTTGGTACCTTACGTTCCGCTCTATCGGCTAAGGTAGTGCTAGGAGAACTACCGCGATTGTGCCCCGGTTCTGCCGGGCCGAGCACCTCAGTAGAAAAAGCTAAAACTGACTGTCATGATAAGGCGAGAGATTGGTCGCTGTTCGGCGAGGTTTTTCGAGTCCCTAAAGACTTATGCCTCTTAGGGCGAGGGGCCGGCTCCGTCTGACTTACAGGCGTGTATCGCGCCTCGAATTCGGCCTTCCGAATACTAGGGGCTTCGCCGAAATTTAAAATTATAGAATTGTATGTCTAAGTGAGAGTGATAAAGCATTATTAGTCCGGTTGCCTTGTTCGTTGTGCTGAGCACCTCCCTCGAAGGACCCAAACATGGGAACAAGAGTGCTCAGGTTTATCCCGAACACCCCAGCACTCGTGGCATGGGGGCAGAAGCCGAGGACTAGCCATCTCTCAGATTGGATAAACAGCCAAACAGAAGGTAATATTTTAAATTCACACAAGCGTTGCATAGCAAATACGATACAAGTTTTCATACATACAGGACAAAACGAGCAAGTCTCATTCAAATATTACATTTTGCGAACACTCATCCGCGATAAGACGGGCGCCCAGCAGAACACCCTCGTAGTACATCTCGGGGTGGCGGTGCTCCTTGCCCTCCGGCGGCCCCTCCTTGATCAGCTTCACGGCGTCTAGCTTGACCCACTGCATTTTTACACGGGCGAAGGCCCGGCGTGCACCTTCAATGCAGACGGATTGCTTGACGACCTCCAGCCGTGGGCAGGCATCCACAAGCTGCCTCACCAGGCCAAAGAAGCTGTTCGGAAGGGCATCACCAGGCCACAACCGGACTATGAAGCCCTTCATGGCCTGATCGGCCACCTAATGTAGCTCGGCCGTCTGCTTCAGCTGGTCGCTCATCGGCACCGGATGTTCGGCCTCAGCATACTGAGACCAGAACAACTTCTCCATCGAACTCCCACAAAGTGAACTCCCGTTGTTGGCACGGGAGTATCCGGCGGACGAGCATAACCTGGACTATGTTGACGAGCTTGAGCTTCTTGTCCACCATGTTTTGGATACATGACTGGAGTCTGGTCAGCTCTTTTGAATTACCCCAGGACAGGCCCTTCTCCTTCCTTGAGGTGAGCCGCATGGGGGTTCTAGATCGGAACTCAGGGGCCGCTACCCATGCGGGGTCGCGCGGCTCAGTGATGTAGAACCACCCCGATTGCCACCCCTTTATGGTTTCCACAAAGGAGCCCTCGAGCCATGTTATGTTGGGCATCTTGCCCACCATGGCGCCTCCGCACTCCGCTTGGCGGCCGCCCACCACCTTCGGCTTGAAGTTGAAGGTCTTCAGCCATAGGCCGAAGCGGGGCTTGACGCGGAGAAAGGCCTCGCACACGACGATAAATGCCGAGATGTTGAGGATGAAGTTCGGGGCTAGATCGTGGAAATCCAGGCCGTAATAGAACATGAGCCCCCGGACAAAGGGATGGAGAGGGAATCCCAGTCCATGGAAGAAATGGGTGAGGAATACGACCCTCTCATGGGGCCTGGGGGTGGGGATGAGTTGCCCCTCATCTGGGAGCCGGTGCACGATGTCGTCGGGCAGGTATCTGGCTCTCCTCAGTTTCTTGACGTCTCCCTCCATGACGGAGGAGACCATCCACTTGCCTCCCGCTCCGGACATGGTTGGAGAAGCTTGAGATGGAAGTGAGGACTTGGGCGCTAGAGCTCGAGTGTGCGGGAGCGGATGAGCAGAGGAGGAAGAAGGCGTGGATAGAAAGGTGAATCCTTATCCCTTTATATGGGCGGACAAAACTAAGCGTCCCCACTTGCCTGGTAAAACTCGCTTATCCCCCAAGCGCCGTAATTAATGGCGCGGTTGGGTTACCCACGCCTACATTAATGAGAATCCCGTAATAAGGGGACACGATCTCTGCTTTGACAAGACGTGTCGAAAAACTGCCTCACGTTATGTGTGGGGCTGGTTAAAAGAAACGGTTCGAATAATCACTGGGCCATGACGTAACGTCATGTTGCCAAAACAAGTTAGCGGATTAGATCTACGAAAACATTGTTCTCTCTATGGTGAAATGTGGAACTTATTTTGCAGGGTCGGACACTATCCTCGTATTCAAATTCTTCTGTGATGTATTCGGAGAAGGAACCCTCCTTGCAATGCTGAAGACAACTGCGCGCCGGACTTGTCGTCGTTGAAGCCTGGTTCAGGGGCTACTGTGGGAGTCCTGGATTAGGGGATCTCCGGATAGCCGGACTATCTCCGTTGGCCGGACTGTTAGACTATGAAGATACAAGATTGAAGACTTCGTCTCGTGTCTGGATGGGACTCTACTTAGCGTGGAAGGCAAGCTAGGCCATACGTATATGGATATCTCCTCCTTTGTAACCGACCTTGTGTAACCCTAACCCTCTCCGGTGTCTATATAAACCGAAGGGTTTTAGTCCGTAGGACAACAATCACAACATACAATCATACCATAGGCTAGCTTCTAGGGTTTAGCCTCTCTGATCTCGTGGTAGATCTACTCTTGTAACACCCATATCATCAATATTAATCAAGCAGGACGTAGGGTTTTACCTCCATCAAGAGGGCCCGAACCTGGGTAAAACTTTGTGTCCCTTGTCTCCTGTTACCATCCGGCCTAGACGCACAGTTCGGGACTCCCTACCCGAGATCCACCGGTTTTGACACCGACAGACATCTTAAGGTCATTGGATTAATTCATGTGCTATTTGCAATTGGGAATCTAAATGCTATATAATATTTTGAATGCTCAATTAATTCTGGACTTAAGTGAGGGCTGTTGGAAATATTCCAACCAGAGCCCACAATTATTTTCAGGATTTTTGGAAATGTTTTGGTATTTTTAATAAAGCTCAGAAGTTACAGAAAAATAGAAAACAGATTTTAATTAGAAGAGAGAGAGAACAGCACCCGGGCCTCTTACCTGGCACCCACCAAAGCCCACCTGGCTAGCCCAGCTGGCCAGCCCAGCCCACTGGCCTCCCCCCTGTCGTCTTCCTCGCGACAGAAGGACGCCGAGCGCGTGCCCTGTGCGCGCGGCCACGCGCCCCGGCCACCTCCTGCTTGCCGCTCCCCCTCGACCCCTGGACGCCTCTGGGAGACGCCACGCACCCCCGTGGACCTCTCTCACTCTCTCCCGACCTTTCCCCCTCCTCTGCTCTCTCTCCCACGCAGCCCGAGCGGAGCTCATCCCGCCGACGCCGTTTGCCACGGCCACCGTGCTCCCCTCGCCTCCCCGCGCTGTCCATGGCCTCCACCATCGTCCGATGCTCCGCCCCACCCTGGCCCCGAGTGCTGGGACGGCCTGCATCGCCGGCTGCCTCATCTTCTTCCTCCTCGGCCATCGAGGACCACCATCGTCGATTCATCGCCGTCAGGTCTTCCCCGAGCCCGCTGAGCAGCTCATCGCACCGCCGTGAGCCCCTCTTCCTCTTCCCTCCTCTCTCAAGCTCGCACCCATCACATAGCTCCATTTCCCACCGCGGTCGAGAGCTTCTCGCCGCCGGCCATGGCGCAGCCGTGGCCACAGCCACGCAAGCTCAGAACGGAGCGCCTCACCGTGCTCAGGAAGCCCCCAGGAGTCTAATGCACACACCCACTCGCCCTCCTGTGCACCGTAGCACCGACCTCGACCTCACCCGAGCCCCGGCGACCGCCAAGGTCGACACCGGCCACGACTCCAGCCACCCCAGGCCCAACCACCCACACCACTCGACGCAGACGAGTGCCCGCGTCACGTAGATGCCCTCCGCCGGCCAAATGGTCACCGGAGGAGGAAACCCGCACCCCTTTGCCGTCCCTGGCCTTGCCAGCGACGAGCCCCGGGTCAACTCTGGTGAGTTTGACCCGGGTTGACCTCAGTTTGACCCCGCCTGAGTCAATGACATGTGGGGCCGGCTCCTAACTAAAATAGTTTAATTTTTATTGGTGCTAATCACACTATTAGGGGTTAATGACCTCTCTAACTAACTCCGTCTCACTGACATGTGGGCCCAGAACCTAACTAACCTAGTTTAGTGCTAACAAAACACTAACTAACTCTGTTAGTTAGCTGAGACACTGACAGATGGGGCCCACTAGTCCGGTTTGACCTGGGCTGGCGCCTTTGACCCGCTGACGTCACACTGATGCCAGGCTGATGCAGTAAATCATTTTCTGGATTTATTCTTACTAGCAAATATGCCCGTGCGTTGCAACAGAAAAAAGATACATCAAGGTAGCCCAGTAGCAAATATGCCCGTGCGTTGCAACGGAAAAAAAGATACATCGTACCACAATAAGCATGGTCTAAACCGCATAGAGGGCGTCAAGGTAGCCCAGCCGAAGACACCGTGCCGACATCTAGGGGAACACAACTCCTGAAACCCTGAGCGGATAGAGTTAGTCACAAGGCCGCATACAGCGAAGGCGAGAGGATTATCCATATAATAAAATGACGGATTTACACCAGTGGAGAGCTTTGTGGAGGACAAACGGCGTTAGTCGGGAATGTCGGTCAACATCAGGGTTTACTCAGAGAGAGGCAAAGAGAGATAGCGGCGTAAGAAGAAATTTGAGATAGAAAGAGCATGCATGTTGTGTATGTGAAATGCTTGTGTTTGTGCCATGCTCAAATCATGCAAAATAGACATTAGCAAAATAATACGTGTGTTGCAAAGGATTAAAAAATAGAGATTAGTCATAGTTATTGCTCCGCGAGTTTTCTACTGCTTCGCCTGGTTGACAACATGATGCAATTGGACATGGGTATGATAGCACAGTAATGCACACCAAGATGGTCGTCCTTGGCATCGTCGTTCTTGGATGTCCCGACATCTGGGCTCCTCGGCCACTCCATCTACCAGCCCATATCAAGGTGAGCCGACGCAAGAACGCCATTGGAACACCTCTGCTTTGCTGGATCGCGTCGCCTCCTTAGGTATATTGGCATGCACTACACGACAATAGCCGCGTGTGCCATCTCCTAGCTACTCGGATGTGCACTACACGACAATATCATACTCATCCTACTTGATGCCAGAAATATACAGTCTAGCCCTCTCTTTTTTGTACTTCTATAGCAATAAAAATACCGGAATTCCTTTTATGCACATCTTCAAGTTCATCATCTTCTGTCTTGCTTTGCTCAACCAATAGTACATTCACACACACAAAAATGGGACACACTCCTAGAAGAATACCATGTTCAGATGCAGCTTCACCAAATTTTGAAAGAATATCACATCACAGTTTTCATGATGGACTAATGCAAGGGGTAGAGCAATGGGAGGTAGGACTTCTAGATTTCCTGAACGCAATGGCTAAAGGACAATAACGTTTGCACCATATGTACTCACATTGAAAATTTTAGCTAGTTCCTTCCTACCTCCATGTCCACTTCATCAGAACAACACCATATGTAAGAACCACCTCAAGCATCAACCATCTGAGCCAAGTGTGCATGTACGTCTTGGCTTCCTGCTCATGTTCCCATCATCCGGTATCTCATCGACCCCATCGACCTCTACCTGGCTACCCGCTGCCGCCGGCATCCTTCGCTGGTGCTTCGCGCGGCTCACCTCATCTTGCGCCTCCTGCAGCCTCTTGTGAAGGCCTCACTAGGGCATGGCTGTTGCGCAATGTCATCAGCCATGTTCTTCTAAGCCTTCTTGGTGTCTCGCTCGACGAGCTGAGAAAAGTGGATGAGCCAGATTGGGCCAGCCGCTACTCCTAGCCAGTGGTGTCCCTGCGGTTGGCAAATCGTACAGTCTCACCAAAAGTTCACGGTGAATTGAATGGAGAAGATTGGACGTACGCCAACCCATCTGATTGTCGCGTGTATCTACATAGGAAGAAAAATATTGCACTCGGCTTCGCCAAGTTGAGGAGACGAAAGCAATCAAGAGACGAAAGCTTTCTCTGCGTCACCGCGTCATCACCATGGCAGCTTGGTGTCTCTCCTCGACGTGGCGGCGACGGTGATGGTGACGCTCCTTTTTCTTAAGCCACTCTTACACAACAGCCCCAACGTGATCCTCTCCGGCATCAACTTCACCGCCATGGCCAGGCTAATCGACGTTTGTGGCGTAGCCAAGCTGTGGAAGGTAGACAAGCTGATTTGCTAGCGTTCATCACCGCATTATTCGGCGTGCACCTAGTTTCCATCAAGATCTGTCTGCCGTGGCCGTCGAGGTCTCGCTATTCAAGATCCTATTCACGTGACATGGGAGAGAACAAACAGGGAAAACAACTTGGAAATTATAGTATGTAGGGAAAGAAGACTCCTATGGCGATCGGCTTGGCTCGACGGTTTGAATTCTAGATCCTTTTTTGGGAGTTCCTTTTCGTGCCCTAGTGGGTTTCCTGTTCGTGTGCCAGTTTTTTTGAGACAATGTTCCTGCGCCAGCTATTGTGAGAGATGTGTTGAACATGATTTGGTAAAGGTATCGATGAGAGGACATGTAGGAGTACATGGTGGTTTGTTTCATTGAGGCCGTCCCTAAGATCTGAGATCTGTATGTGTGATTTAAGAATCAATTACTACCATACATTGGGCCCGAAACCAATGGACCCTCTCGGCTTCTTAATCACCCTAGTACTCTGTCCAGGAGTTGCAACTAGTTTCTGGTGTTTGTAGGTTATGTGTTGGCGGTCGTGCATAGCGCTGACCATAGGGGTGGGCTATGATGCGGTAGATACACCGTGGCCGGGCATGCCGGGCGCCCGTTTGGTGTCTCGGAACCCTATACACATCATTCGGGGCCGTATGTGGAAACCTCGGCCGGACTCCCTGCGGATGGAACTTGGATAGGCGACAAACCTGGACTAGAGACTTGAGTGTTTAGGTAGGCCGTGGCCGACACCCTCGTTGGGCTTCCGCTTGAAGGTTGCCGAGTACATGTCGTGTAAACGACGATAAGTGGTGAGAGCGTGTATGAAGAAGTACACCCCTGTAGGGTTAACATCATCTATTTGAATAGCTGCGTCCGCGGTAAAGGACTACTTGGTTGCCTATACAGTTCATAGACAAGTTAATGGTTACTACTAAAAGACTCAAGATAAGTGTGAGTACCGAGGATGGCCCTCTCGTAGGATGACAAGGGAGGATCCCCGGTGGAGTATTGTGTTGGTGATTAATGGACTCATGTGCGAAAAACTATTTTACCAGTGGTGTCTCGTAGGATAGCTTAGCCAAGAGTCAAAGCTGGCTTGCTGCAATAACTCCACCACCTTCTTGAGAATGAGCATGTATAGTAGGTTCTGTTGTAAGACTTGCTGAGTACCTTTGTACTCATGTTGCTTTAATTACTGTTTTCAGACGACAACACCGCCCCCTCCGATGGGTTTTATGTAGACCTCGACGTCGATGAGTAACTTGCCACCCAGGTGGTGATCCTGGCCATGGAGGGCCCTATGTAGATAGACAGGCTTCGACATGCCTTCTTTCTTTCTAGTGTCTGTACTCAGACTATTTGCTTCTGCACGTGCTTGTATGCTTGTATGACTTGAGTGTCGGGTCATGTGACCCCTAACTGTATGAACATGTTATGTATGGCTCTCTGGAGCCTTTAAATGAAGTACTTGAGTTGTAGAGTTTTGTTGTGATGCCATGTTGTATTTGCACATACCGAGCATATTGTGTGTATGATTGAAATGCTTAGTATGTGTGGGATCCGACAATCTAGTTGTTTATCCTTGGCAGCCTCTCTTATGGGGAAATGTAGTCTAGTGCTCCTTGAGCTATAGTAGTCCGCTACAGCCCGGTTCACCGGAGTCCTGCTAGCCCAGCACTACTGCTCACGACACTTGACTGGCCGACATGTGTTTCACTTCGTTCCTATGTTTGTCCCTTCGGGGAAATGTCACGTGGTGACATCCGGAGTCCTGCCTAGCCTGCTACAGCCCGGGTTCTTCGGAGTCCTGTTAGCCCAGTGCTACAGCCTGGATTCACACGCTGTTGACCGACATGCTCGATGTGATTCATGTATGCCTGTCCCCATAGGTCTGTGCCGCTTTGGGGTCACGACTAGCCATGTTGGCCCGGGTTCTCTGTCATATGGATGCTAGCAACACTATCATATACGTGAGCCAAAAGGCGCAAACGGTCCTAGGCCATGGTAAGGTGACACCCGTGGGGATACCGTGCGTGAGGCCGCAATGTGATATGAGGTGTCACCGGCTAGATCGATGTGACTTGGAATCGGGGTCCTGACAGCGTTGGCATCAGAGCCGGACTGCCTGTAGGTTCGCTGAGCCAAACTGGTCGATGTCGAGTCTAGAAATGCTTTAGTTATATGTAGGGGAATTGATTGTGGGAGGGAATGTAAGGCTCTTTTACTCCTTTCCCTTATGCCCTCTGATCTGAGTCATTCTCTTCTCATTCTACGTGGGTTAAGGACTAGGCTCTCTTCTTCTATCAGGTTCACATGTTACTAATCCGTAGTATCTTATAGGATTGTTGTTACAAGCCTTAGTACAGTTTCTACTACTTTTAGTATGTTGTCAGTTGAATCAGAACCTTGATATGATGTTGTTGAGTGGTATTGCAAACTGTTGTGGATGTCTCAAATCTTTTTCTGAGCATTTATAGCCGTTATGCTGTCCGATTTCCCCTAGAAAATTCTAATGCCTTTGCATTATTCTGTGCTTTCAGATGGCCACCCTTTCCCAGAACCAAGTGGTTCATCTGACCCGGTGCCTCGATGTACCCGGTCACACGGCCATGTTGGTTCGAGTGATGGTCGAGTCAGGCTATCGGTGGTATCCGGAATATACCGTTGAGGAGCAGTTCTGAGACTTCAACCAGAGCTAGTACCTTTGTACCGTTAAGATATTTCCCTCTTATCCTGGAGCCACTGAGCCCCTTCACTGTTCCTATGGACTTGGGGTCGCTATTGAGATGTCTCTGCAGGATGCAGCTTACTCAATGATGACTATCATTCGAGCCAGGACTGCCTTGCTTCAGAACACCAATTTCCGCTACATGTCAGCCTCACTTCCTGGAGCATAGGGGTACTATCAGGCTTTGTACTATGACTCTACACATGAGGAGTCACTACTCCGCACCACTTCCGAGATGCTTGAGGATAAGGACTGCGAAAATCGGGCCTTGCGTATGGAGCTTTTCAACTCTCGTGCTGATCACTGGGCCACTTTGACTCGGTTTGCACCTGCGGTACAGGCAGGATACATGGACCTGAGGGACCTGTACCCTGTGCGGTGTGGATTGCCAGATTGTATGGAGTGGCGCGATGTAGGAGGCATCACCCCTCCTCATGGTCCCCGTCTGCCACCGCCTGTGGGACCAAGGCCACATCCGAGTCCCTATGGTCCGCAGGCTCCGCAGGACCGTCTGTTCCCGGATGATCATGTTCCACTTCCAGGCTTTGGTGGTGACTTTTATGAGGATTACTATGGCGCCGTCTGAGCTAGTAGTAGTTTCACTAGTACTATAATGGTTGTATTCTCCATAGTCCCGCATGACCGTGGGATACGACTTGGTGTGTATCACGCTCCGGAGGTGTAGAAAAATAATGTATAGGAGCTTGGAATGCCTCCGATGAGATGTAATGTCTTTCACCATAGTTGTACTCTAGCCTGGGCTTGTACTAAACTATGTACGGCGTGTATGACCAATGGTATATATACGGCAGTTTCTATATTACCATGTCGTGCAATGAACATCCTAGCATTCCATGTTATCCATTACATTCTGCACTTCCTTGCCAAGTTTGTGCTATCCTTATCTAAACTGTTGTCTTGTTTTTCCTAGGATGGTCAACACCCGCAGCAACCCTGCTGCCCCGGAGCAGGGGGAAGCCAGTGCAGCTAGGGGTGAAAATCTGCCTCACCCGCCTTCTCTGGCCGAAGTTATGCTGGAGGCGGAAAGAAACAAGCGTGAGACTAACTGCTTGCTGGAGCGGATTGAGCAGAACACTGCACGCCATCAGCGAAATGACTTAGTGTCAATCATTGACTTTATCAAGTTATACCCACCAAAGTTTAATCATTCCGTCGAGCCCCTCGACGCAGATGACTGGCTTCGCAGCATCACCCACAAGCTACGTTCTACTAATGTAGCCGAAGCTGATAAGGTTACCTATGCTGCCTATCACCTCGAAGGCCCTGCTAGCCTTTGGTGGGAAAACTTTGAGGCTATGCGCCCGGTCGTCCAAATCACTACTTGGGCTGAATTCAGTGAGGCTTTCCGTGAGCATCACATCCCGGAAGGTCTCATAGATCGCAAGAGGGAAGAGTTCTGCAATTTTACCCAAGGCAGATTGGCCGTGGATGCATATAGTCGTGAATTTGGGAATCTGGCACGACATGCTCCTGAAGAGGTATCCACCGACGCTAAGAAGCAGGCAAGGTTCCGCAAGGGACTTAGCCCTGAGCTTCGCCACAATCTTCGTCTGCACGAGTGCACCTCCTTCCAGAAGTTGGTCAATAAAGCTATCAGTGCAGAGACAGGCCAGTCTGTCTATGACGCTTCACGCAAGCACTCTCGTGATTTTGGCTCTTCATCCGGCTCTGGATCTCAGAAGCGCTGGGTGTGGATTCCAAGCACGGCACTGCCACCCAGGTTCATTCCGAGGCCATCCTTTGAGGCACCTTGCCCCAACCAGCAGTTTGTATCGTCTAAGCCCTATGGTGGCCCCGCTGCTAATGCTGCTCCACGCCCCAATGTTGTGACATGTTTCAAGTGTGGAGAGCCGGGTCACTACAGTCGAGAGTGTCCCCAGAACAACAACCCCAATCAGTCTGGAAAGTTCGTTAGCCATGGTAAGCTAGCGGGAAAATCCTTCTACGCCAAGCCAGCCAGCACTGCACGTGGCCATGTTAACTATGTCTCAGCTGAGGAGGCTCATGATGATCCTAACGTCGTCCTTGGTACGCTCCTTGTTAATTGCCATCCGGCATCTGTTCTTTTTGATACTGGAGCATCTCATTCATTCATATCTGAGAGTTATGCTCGATTGCATAACACGACATTCTGTGACATGCCCACTACCATGGAAATTCAAACCCCTTGCTCTAGATGGCAAACCTCCAGAGTAAGCCATGGGAATGAAAATCTTGCCGATAGACTTGTCTTCCTTGCATCTTTAATAGCTCTCAAGTCCTCGGACATAAACCTCATCTTGGGTATGGACTGGATGTCAGCTCATTATGCTAAGATTGATTGTGCCACTAGAACTGTTCAACTTACTCACCCATCGGGCAAGACAGTCAATGTCTTAACTCGAGTGGCCAAGAGCCAGCTTTACTCCCTAAATGCCAACCCCCTTCCAGACCTTGAAGATATTCCGGTAGTCCGAGACTTCCCGGATGTCTTTCCAGAAGAACTGCCAGGTGTTCCACCTGACAGGGATGTCGAGTTTGTGATAGACCTTGTTCCAGGAACCATCCCAATTTCTAGAAGACCCTATAAGATGGCACCCTTAGAACTAGCCGAGATTAAGAACCAACTCGATGAGTCCTTGGAAAAGGGTTTCATCCGTCCTAGTTCCTCCCCTTGGGCTTGCTCCGTCCTCTTCGCCAAGAAGAAGGATGGAACGGATCGGATGGTTGTAGATTACCGACCTGTCAACTTGGTCACTATCAAGAACAAGTATCCGCTTCCCAGGATCAACGATCTGTATGATCAGCTCGCTGGATCCTCAGTTTTTTCCAAGATGGATTTGAGGTTGGGCTACCATCAAATCAAAATCAGAAACGGGGATATTCCCAAAACGGCCTTTGTTACTCGCTATGGCCAATACGAGTACACCGTCATGTCCTTCGGTTTAACCAATGCCCCAGCCACCTTCTCTCGGTTAATGAACTCGGTCTTCATGGAGTATTTGGATAAATTCGTCGTAGTATACCTCGATGATATACTCATCTACTCCAAGAGTGAGAAGGAACATGCCGAACATCTAAGGCTGGTATTGATGAAACTTCGAGAGCATCGCCTTTATGCCAAATTCTCCAAGTGTGAATTTTGGTTGCCAGAAGTGACCTATCTAGGCCATGTAATCTCTAGTAAGGGTATTGTTGTCAATCCCGAGCGAGTTCAAGCCGTCCTTGATTGGACTCCACCTGAAACGGTCAAGTAAGTTTGGAGCTTCCTTGGCTTAGCGAGCTATTGTCGCTGCTTCATCTAGAATTTCTCCAAGGTTGCTAAACCTCTAACTGAACTCCTCAAGAAAGATAAAAAGTTCGAGTGGATCCCATAGTGCGAGTTCAGCTTTCACGAACTGAAAAGACGCCTGACAACTGCTCCCGTACTGGTACCACCTGATTTCTCCAAGGACTTTATTATCTATTGCGACGCCTCGCGGCAAGGGCTAGGTTGCATACTCATGCAAGATCGTCAGGTAATTGCCTATGCTTCACGACAATTACACCCCCATGAGGAAAACTATCCCACACATGATCTAGAGCTTGTAGTGGTAGTCCATGCACTTAGAACTTTGCGACATTACCTTCTCGGTAATCGTTGCGAGATCTTCACCAATCACCAAAGTTTGAAATATATCTTCACCCAACCGGATTTGAATCTCAGGCAAAGACGTTGGGTCGAGTTGATCTCGGATTACGACTTAGGAATAACTTACACCCCGGGCAAAGCCAATGTCATGGCTGATGCGCTAAGTCGTAAATCTTATTGTAACAACCTGATGTTACAACAAAGTCAACCACTTCTCCACGAGGAATTTCATAAGCTTAACCTTCACATTGTTCCTCAAGGATTCCTATCCACCCTGGTGGCGAAACCTACCCTTACGCATCAGATCATCAAGGCACAGAAGGTAGATCCGGGAATCTCCCGTATTAAGAGAAACATTAAGAAATGAGTCGCGAATTGTTTCTCCGTTGATGATCAAGGTGCCGTATACTTTGGAAACCGCTTAGTGGTTCCCAAAGCTCGAAACCTGAGGCGGCTGATTCTTAAGGAAGCTCATGAATCCCCTCTCACCATTCATCCTGGTAGTACTAAAATGTATCAAGACCTACGCCAGAGGTTTTGGTGGACTAGTATGAAGAGAGAAATTGCTCAATACATTGCTAGTTGCGACGCCTGCCGTCGTGTTAAAGCAGAGCATCAACGGCCTGCTGGCACCCTTCAACCTTTGGCTATTCCTGAATGGAAATGGGATAAAATCAGTATGGATTTCATTACTGGGTTTCCCAGGACCAAGAGAGGGAATAATGCCATCTTCGTCGTGATCGATCGTCTTTCCAAGGTGGCCCACTTTCTACCTGTTCGTGAGAGTATCACCGCTAGCCAGCTAGCTGATTTATACATCTCCCGAATAGTGTCTCTTCATGGTGTCCCATTGGAAATTAACTCAGACCGTGGGAGTCTCTTCACCTCTCGATTTTGGGAAAGTTTCCAAAATGCTATGGGAACTCGTCTCTCTTTTAGCACCGCCTTCCACCCCCAATCAAGTGGTCAAGTAGAGCGAGTCAATCAAATTCTGGAGGATATGCTCCAAGCTTCTGTCATCTCATTCGGAATGGATTGGGAGAAATGCCTTCCATTCGCGGAGTTCGCTTATAACAATAGTTATCAAGCTAGCTTGGGCAAATCTCCTTTCGAATTCTCTATGGACGAAAATGTCGAACACCTCTTAACTGGTCAGAAACCGGGGAAAGACAACTCTTTGGCCCGGATATGATTCAGGAAGCAGAAGAGTAGGTTCGCGTTATTCGTGAGAAATTTAAAACAGCCCAATCTCGTCAAAAGAGCCAATATGATCATAAACATAAGCTCATGACTTATGAAGTCGGCAAGAAGGCTTACCTTTGGGTTACTCCGTTAAAGGGAACCCATCGTTTCGGTATCAAAGGAAAATTGGCTCCTCTTTACATTGGACCCTTTGGAACTACCAATTGGAACTACCTCTGCATCTTTCCAAAGTTCATGATGTCTTCCACGTTTCTCAACTCAGACATTGCTTCGCGGATCCTATCCGTGGAGTGGACCACAAAACACTTGATCTACAAGATAATCTTTCATATCGGGAATATCCCGTTCGTATCCTTGATCAAGCCGAGCGTACCACTCGACGCCATAACATCAAGTTTCTCAAGGTTCAATGGTCACACCATTCCGAAAAGGAAGCCACTTGGGAAAGGGAGGATCGCCTTTGACTCGAGTACCCCACCTTCTTCCCAACGGATCCTAAATCTCGAGACGAGATTCTTTTGATTGGGGGTGAGTTGTCACACCATAGCTAGTCCATGCATTAGAGTGTTGCATCATGTTTAAATTTCCAGAAAACTGAAATGGGGATGACAGAACCCCTAGCACCCCCCTGGAACAACTAGGGTTTGCTAAAAACTTTTTCAATGAACCTGAAATGCCCTTCTAAAAAGCCCACCCTTTTTGTTTTGGGTTAAAACCTTTGACTAAAATTGTGCACATTTTTCTAGGACATCTTAAGGTCATTGGATTAATTCATATGCTATTTGCAATTGGGCATTTAAATGCTATATAATATTTTGAATGCTCAATTAATTCTGGACGTAAGTGAGGGCTGTTGGAAATATTCCAACCAGAGCCCACAATTATTTTCAGGATTTTTGGAAATGTTTTGGTATTTTTAATAAAGCTCAGAAGTTATAGAAAAATAGAAAACAGATTTTAATTAGAAGATAGAGAGAACAACACATGGGCCTCTTACCTGACACCCACCAAAGCCCACCTGGCTGGCCCAGCTGGCCAGCCCGGCCCACTAGCCTCCCCTCTGTCGTCTTCCTCGTGACAGAAGGACGTCGGGCGCGTGCCCCGTGCGCGCGGCCACGCGCCCCGGCCACCTCCTGCTTGCCACTCCCCCTCGACGCCTGGACGCCTCTGGGAGATGCCACGCACCCCCATGGACCTCTCTCACTCTCTCCCGACCTTTCCCCCTCCCCTGCTCTCTCTCCTGCGTAGCCCGAGCGGAGCTCGTCGCCGCCGACGTTGTTTGCCACGGCCACCATGCTCCCCTCGCCTCCCCGCGCTGTCCACGGCCTCCGCCATCGTCCGACGCTCCGCCCCACCCTGGCTCCGAGCGCTGGGACGGCCTGCATCGCCGGCTGCCTCGTCTTCTTCTTCCTCGGCCACCGAGGACCGCCGCCGTCGATTCATCGCTGTCAGGTCTTCCCCGAGCCCGCTGAGCAGCTCGTCACACCGCCATGAGCCCCTCTTCCTCTTCCCTCCTCTCTCAAGCTCGCACCCGTCCCATAGCTCCATTTCCCACTGCGACCAAGAGCTTCTCGCCGCCGGCCGTGGCGCAGCCGTGGCCACAGCCGCGCAAGCTCACAACAGAGCGCCTCACCATGCTCACGAAGCCCCCAGGAGTCTAACGCACACACCCACTCACCCTCCCGTGCACCGTAGCACCGACCCCGACCTCACTCAAGCCCCGGCGACCGCCAAGGTCGACGCCGGCGACGACTCCGGCCACCCCAGGCCCAACCACCCACACCACTCAACGCGGATGAGTGCCCGCGTCATGTAGATGCCCTCCGCCGGCCAAATGGCCGCCAGAGGAGGAAACCCGCACCCCTCCGCCATCCCAGGCCTTGCCGGCGACGAGCCCCAGGTCAACTCCGGCGAGTTTGACCCGGGTTGACCCCAGTTTGACCCCGCGTGAGTCAATGACATGTGGGGCCGGCTCCTAACTAAAATAGTTTAATTTTTATTAGTGCTAATCACACTGTTAGGGGTTAATAACCTCGCTAACTAACTCCGTCTCACTGACATGTGGGCCCAGAGCCTAACTAACCTAGTTTAGTGCTAACGAAACACTAACTAACTTTGTTAGTTAGCTGAGACACTGACAAATGGGGCCCACCAGTCAGGTTTGACCTGGGCTGGCGCCTTTGACCCGCTGACGTCACACTGACGCCAGGCTGACACAGTAAATCCTTTTCTGGATTTATTCTTATGCAGGAAATTCCAGAAAATAACCAAAACTTCTAAAATTCATAACTTTTAATCTATAACTCCAAATGCAAAGATTTATATATGAAATTTGATCAGAAAAATTCAATCTTTCCATATGTAATGGTTTCATGCATGACAAAACACTTTAAATTTGCTATTTAGGTGAAACAAGACAATACACTTATAATGCTTAATAACGTAAGCTTCCATTTGAATCTTTGATTCAAATGGACCCATTTCAACTTGTTTCACATTGCATTAGGCAGAACACCTCATATTGCCATGTCATAGCATGCATCATATTGTTGCATATTGCCATGTGATGATTGTGTTCTGTGGTGTCTTTCGTGGTAGGTTCTGCCTCCGAGGATATTTTCGAGTATCCAGCTGAAGGGCAGTACCCTACTACCACTCCATCAGGCAAGCAGCCCCATTGATCATACCGATACAATCCCATATTCTCGCCTCTGCTCTCATTTACTGCATTAAGACAACAATGTTTCAAACTGCTGTGTGCTACGGTAGTTGAACCCTTATCCTCTACATGACCTGTCCTTGCCACAGTAACTAGATGAAACCCACTAGCATGTGTAGGAGTTGATTGAGCCATGTATGTGTTTCCTACCTTGCTATGCCTGCTATGCTTAGAGTTGAGTCGGGTCTGGTTCATCTGGGTGATGGGCTAGAGTGAAATGATTATGTCGGTAATGTGAGAGATGTGTTGAACATGATTTGGTAAAGGTATCGATGAGAGGCCATGTAGGAGTACATGGTGGGTTGTTTCATTGAGGCTGTCCCTAAGAACTGAGATCTGTATGTGTGATTTAAGAATCAGTTACTACCATACATTGGGCCCGAAACCAATGGACCCTCTCGGCTTCTTAATCACCCTAGTACTCTGTCCAGGAGTTGCAACTAGTTTCTGGTGTTTGTAGGTTATGTGTTGGCGGCCGTCGTAGCGCTGACCCAAGGGGTGGGCTATGATGCGGTAGATACACCGTGGCCGGGCATGCCGGGCGCCCTTTTGGTGTCTTGGAACCCTATACACATCGTTCGGGGCCGTATGCGGAAACCTCGGCCGGACTCCCTGCGGATGGAACCTGGATAGGCGATAAACCTGGACTAGAGACTTGAGTGTTTAGGTAGGCCGTGGGCGACACCCTCGTTGGGCTTCCGCTTGAAGGTTGCCGAGTACATGTCATGTAAACGACGATAAGTGGTGAGAGCGTGTATGAAGAAGTACACCCCTGCAGGGTTAACATCATCTATTCGAATAGCCGTGTCCGCGGTAAAGGACTACTTGGTTGCCTATACAGTTCATAGACAAGTTAACAGTTACTACTAAAAGACTCAAGATAAGTCTGAGTACCAAGGATGGCCCTCTCGTAGGATGCCGAGGGAGGATCCCTGGTGGAGTATTCTGTTGGTGATTAGTGGACTCGTGTGCGAAAAACTATTTTACCAGTGGTGTCTCATAGGATAGCTTAGCCAAGAGTCAAAGCTGGCTTGCTACAATAACTCCACCACCTTCTTGAGAATGAGCATGTATAGTAGGTTCTGTTGTAAGACTTGCTGAGTACCTTTGTACTCATGTTGCTTTAATTACTGTTTTCAGATGACAACACCGCCCCCTCCGATGGGTTTTATGTAGACCTCGATGTCGATGAGTAACTTGCCACCCAGGTGGTGTCCTGGCCATGGAGGGCCCTATGTAGATAGACAGGCTTCGACAAGCCTTCTTTCTTTCTAGTGTCTGTACTCAGACTATTTGCTTCCGCATGTGCTTGTATGCTTGTATGACTTGAGTGTCGGGTCATGTGACCCCTAACTGTATGAACATGTTATGTATGGCTCTCTGGAGCCTTTAAATAAAGTACTTGAGTTGTAGAGTTTTGTTGTGATGCCATGTTGTATTTGCACATACCGAGCATATTGTGTGTATGATTGAAATGCTTGGTATGTGTGGGATCCGACAATCTAGTTGTTTATCCTTGGCAGCCTCTCTTATGGGGAAATGTAGTCTAGTGCTCCTTGAGCCATAGTAGTCCGCTACAGCCCGGTTCACCGGAGTCCTGCTAGCCCAGCCCTACTGCTCAGGACACTTGACTGGCCGGCATGTGTTTCACTTCGTTCCTATGTCTGTCCCTTTGGGGAAATGTCACGCGGTGACATCCGGAGTCCTGCCTAGCCTGCTACAGCCCGGGTTCCCCGGAGTCTTGTTAGCCTAGTGCTACAGCCCGGATTCACACGCTGTTGACCGACATGCTCGATGTGATTCATGTATGCCTGTCCCCATAGGTCTGTGCCGCTTCGGGTTCACGACTAACCATGTCGGCCTGGGTTCTCTGTCATATGGATGCTAGCGACACTATCATATACATGAGCCAAAAGGCGCAAACGGTCCCGAGCCATGGTAAGGCGACACCCGTGGGGATACCGTGCGTGAGGCCGCAATGTGATATGAGGTGTTACCAGCTAGATCAATGTGACTTGGAATCGGGGTCCTGACATCAGGAACTACAAAAAATTTGTTAGGAAGCTCGCTAGGAGACTTACCGTTCACCCGAGCCTTGACCCGGCACTTCATATCGCGGTACCCGAGGGGCACGGATTAGGAGAGATGTGCCGCTTTGTGGGCTCGAACGAGGGTGCCTCACGAGAAAGCAGACCGAAGGCAGAGAGAAGGACCAACACAGGAGGAAGAAACCCTCGCGAAGGCGCCTGCCTAGCCCCCTCGCGAGGTATGCGAGAGAGAGAACACAACCGAACTGGATTCGGAAAATGCGGAAAGAGGCGACGGAACCAAATCAGCAAGGAACACCAGAAGCAAACTTCAATTAAGAGAAGGCAAGCCAACTACGGAAAGCAAATGAAAAGCCGCGTCCGGCACCTTGTCTAGTCTTCAAGTCTTATCACCAGCGCGGAGCTAAGTGCTGCCACTAAGCGTGGGAGGGAGCCCTCGAGGCCTGAGGGCGGCACTCCTGAGACTCCGGGGCGTGTACAACCCCACTCATTATTACGTGAGAGTGTCACGGGCGGCAATTCTTCACAGGCACCGGGCCTTGTTCACAGGCACTGGGCCTTGCTTCATGGGTAGAACTTCCGAAGGTGCGGGATGTTCCAGTCGTTCTGGATGGGTACCCCGTCCCGCGTCTCCAGACATGCGCCGCCAGGCCTAGATACATGGACGACCCTGAACAAGCCGTCCCACATGGGTGAGAGCTTATGCAACCCTTCCCTAGAGAGGACCCGCCTCAGGACGAGGTCGCCCACCTCGAGCGTCCTGGAGCGGATGTTGCGGCAGTGGTACCGCCGCAGCGCCTGCTGGTACCTTGCCGCCCTCAGTGCAGCTTCGCGGCGTCGTTCCTCCCCCAGTACGAGGTCCATCCCCCGCATGGTGTCCTGCTGTGTTTCATCAAACACTAGGACCCGTGCGGAGCGATGCTTGACCTCGTGAGGGAGGACTGCTTCGGCTCCGTAGAGAAGGAAGAATGGGGTCTCGCCCGTTGGCTTAGTGGCGGTGGTGCGGATGGACCACAGCACGGACTGGAGCTCGTCGTGCCAGCCCCTGCCGCAGGCCTCGAGCTTCTTCTTGAAGGTTCTAGTCTTGATGCCTCTCAGGACCTCCGCGTTGGTGCATTCAGCCTGACACTTGCTCCTGGGGTATGCCACTGAAGCATAGCAGATCTACGTTCCAAGGTTAGCACAGTATGTTTTGAAGAGGGTACTGGTGAACTATGAGCCGTTGTTGGTGATGATGTGGTTGGGGACCCCGAAACGGCTCATGAGGCCCTTGATGAACTTAACCGCGGAACCAGCTGGGATGGTGCAGACGGCTTCCACCTCCGCCCACTTGGTGAACTTGTCGATGGCGACATAGAGGTACCGGTAGCCCCCTGGCGCTCGAGGGAATGGGCCCAAGATATCCAGCCCCCAGACCGTGAACGGCCATGTGAGCGGTATAGTCCGGAGGCCCTGAGCCGGCTGATGGATCTGCTTGGCGTGGAACTGGCAAGCTTCACAGGACTTCACCAGCTCAGCTGCGTCGTTGAGCGCCGTGGGCCTGTAGAATCCACTGCGGAACACCTTGCCGACGAGAGTCCGTGACGATGAGTGGTGTCCGCAGTCCCAGCCATGTATGTCAATCAGCAACTCCTTCCCCTGCTCCCTGGAAATGCAACGCAGTGAAACATCATTTGGTCGCTTCCTGTACAACTCACCGTCTTGGATGCATTATGCCGTGGCTTGCCAGGCCACGCGCTTTGCGTCCTCTTCCTTCTTCAGTAGCGCCCCTTGCATCAGATATTCCTTGAATTCCTTGGTCCAACATCCCCCTTGGGGCTCGAACGCCAAGAGCAAGCGAGCTCCTGAGGTTGGGCCACAAGCTGGGGCCCCCGTGGCAGGCGGTTGTGGGAGCTCCTCCCGAGGCCGTGCCGTGCTTGAAAGTGGTGGCATCACTGACGGCTTGAAGAGCCGCTCCTCGAAGACGCCAGGCTCTTGGGGCTGCCGCTTGGATGCCCTCCTGGCGATGTCGTCGACTTCCTTGTTGGTGCCACGGGGCACATGCTGCACCTCCAGGCCTAGGAACTGCTTTTCCATCTTACGTACTTCTGCAAGGTACACCTCCATGTGCTCGTCCTTTGGCTCATACACTTTGTTGGAGAAGTTGACGAGGAGCTATGAGTCGCCCCTAACGGTGAGGCGCTTCACCCCTAGAACTGTCGCGGCCTTCAGGCCAGCTATGAGGCCTTCGTATTCTGCGATGTTGTTGGAGACCTTCTCGCCCTACTGAAAGTAGAGCTGCACAGCATAGTAGAGCTTGTCCTGCGTGGGCGAGATGAGTACTGCGCCAGCCCCCGTGCCCTGGTGCGCGAAGGCACCAAGGGAGTCCTGGATTAGGGGGTCTCCAGACAGCCGGACTATATCCTTTTGCCGGACTGTTGGACTATGACGATACAAGATTGAAGACTTCGTCCCATGTCCGGATGGGACTCTCCTTGGCGAAGAAGGCAAGCTAGGCAATACAGATATGTAGATCTCCTCCCTTGTAACCGACTCTGTGTAACCCTAGCCCCCTCCGGTGTCTATATAAACCGGAGGGTTTAGTCCGTAGGACAACAGACAATCATACCATAGGCTAGCTTCTAGGGTTTAGCCTCTATGATCTCGTGGTAGATCAACTCTTGTAATACGTAGGGTATTTCCTCCATCAAGAGGGCCCGAACCTGGGTAAACATCGTGTCCCCTGCCTCCTGTTACCATCTGCCTTAGACGCATAGTTCGGGACCCCCTACCCGAGATCCACCGATTTTGACACCGACATTGGTGCTTTCATTGAGAGTTGAACTGTGCCTTCACCATAAGGCTCGATGGCTCCTTCAATCATCGGTAACAATGCGGTCCAGGGTGAGGTTCTCTTCCCCGGACAAATCTTCGTATTCAGCAGCTTTGCACTGTGGGCCAATTCGCTTGGCCATCTGGAGCAGATCGAGAGCTACGCCCCTGGCCATCAGGTCAGGTTCGGAAACTTAAACTACACTGCCGACATCCACGGAGACTTGATCTTCGACGGATTCGAGCCCACGTCAGGTGCGCCGCATAGTCACGACGAGCATGACATAACTCTACCGTCGCACAATATTCGGAAGATCGCATCTGCAACTACTCCGGCCGTCAATCAGGAGCAAATCGTGCCATCCGAGAGCAGAGGGATAGACCCCGCCATGGAGGCCCCACTCTCAGTGGCGATAGAGCCGGATACTGATTTCACCCCGTACGAGAGCCGTGTCGTCGAACCACTGGATTCACCTCCGGCCACGGACTCCGAGCCGCTTACATCCGTGCCCGTCGAATCCGACTGGGCACTGATCATGGAGTTCACCTCCGTGGATATCTTTCAGCACTCGCCCTTCGGCGATGTGCTAAATTCATTAAGGTCTCTCTCCCTGTCAGGAGAACCTTTGTCGAACTATGTCCGGCTAGAATGGGATGCAGACGACGAAGAAATTCGCTGCCCACCCACCACCCACTTAGTAGCCACTGTCGACGACTTAACCGACATGCTCAACTTCGACTTTGAAGACATCAACGGCATGGACGAAGATGCAGGAGACGAACAGGAATACATGGTGGAGTTGAGAAGTCTCCCGACAGGGCGCCCGACAACCACTTCATCACATGACATATACATGGTGGATACACCCAAAGAAGGCAATGGCGAAGAGACAATGGAGGATGGCCCCTCCAAGAAGCAACCCAAGCACCGACGTCAGCGGCGCCGCTCTAAGTCCCGCCATAGCAAAAACAGCGATAACAGCGCAAGAGAAAATAACACTCCAGTAGTCTCCAGAGGAAACGACGGCCACATTGCCCCGGCGGCAGAGCACGATGAAGCTGCAAGCGGCGAACATAGTACAGATCCGACGTCTGAACATGGCGACGCCGAGTATAAACCGCATCAAACCCCCTCTTGGGAGGAAAACAGTCCGGACGAAGATGCACATCATCCTGGAAACACACTTGGAGCAAGAGAACCTCCGCAGAAGGCTTATTGCCACAGCGAGGAGTCTGAAGAAGCAGAAGCAAAAGCTTAAGGCCACACAAAATACACTCAACAGCAAGTGGAACAAAGTGCTCGACAACGAAGCAAAGTATGGTGGAAGTTACCACACAAAGAGCTATCCAAAGCGCAAGCTGTTACCTGAATTCGATGACGAGGCCTTAGAGCCCACACAGCCAAAAAATGAAACGGCCAACTGGCCGGATCCACCACCTTGTGACCGCGATAGAGCGGATAACAAATACGCACATAAGTCAACACACGATGTACGCGAGGTCTTGCGCCAAAAATCCAGTACGACCAGATCCATCTATGGATCTAGGAAGCGTGCTCCGGCACAAAATCAAAACCAAATACCACAACCGTCCGAACGCCATGGTACATCCAAGTACAGGGGTGCCGCACACCCCCTATGTTTCACCGATGAGGTGCTGGACCATGAATTCCCAGAAGGATTCAATCCAGTGAACATAGAGGCGTACGACGGGACCATAGACCCTGGGGTCTGGATTGAGGACTTTATCCTCCATATCCATATGGCTCGTGGAGACGATCTCCATGCCATTAAATACTTGCCCCTCAAGCTTAAAGGACCAGCTCGGCACTGGCCGAAAAGCCTCCCCGAAAACCCAATTGGAAGTTGGGAGGAGCTCGAGGACGCCTTTCAGGCTAATTTTCAAGGGACCTACGTCCGACCTCCGGATGCAGACGATTTAAGTCATATAATTCAACAGTCCAGAGAGCCCGCCCGAAAGCTTTGGAACAGGTTTCTCACCAAGAAGAACCAAATCGTCGACTGTCCGGACGCCGAAGCCTTAGCAGCTTTCAAACACAGCGTCCGAGATGAATGGCTCGCCAGACACCTCGGCCAAGAAAAACCGAGAACAATGGCAACTCTAACGAGTCTCATGACCCGCTTCTGTGCGGGCGGAGACAGCTGGTTAGCCCGCAGTGGCACCAGCGACCCAAGCACATCCGAAGTCAGGGATGGTAATGGAAAACCACGACGCAATAAAAGCAAGCGTCGAAATAAAGAAGATAGCCCAAATAATACGGCGGTAAACGCCGGATTCAGGGGCTCTCGACCAGGTCAGCGGAAAAAGCCTTTCAAAGGCAGCAGAGACGAACCGTCTGTCCTAAACAAGATTCTTGACAAACTATGTCAGATTCATGGCACCCCGATAAACCTGCAAATCACACCCACAGAGAATGCTGGGTCTTCAAGCAGGTAGGTAAGCTAAACACCGAACACAAGGGGGAGACACCAAGCGAAGACGAGGACAAGCCTCGCCAGCAAAGCACAGGAGGACAGAAAAAATTCCCACCAGAGGTTAAAACAACAAACATGATCCATGTGACGAAGAGGAGAAGCAAACATGCACTCCGAGACACGCGCCATAGAGCCCGTCACCCCTAGGTTCAACCCCTGGTTGGCCTGCCCGATCACTTTTGATCGCGGGGATCACGCGACAAGCATCCGGCATGAAGGATTGGCTGCCTTGGTGTTAGACCCAATTATAAACGAATACCATCTCACACAAGTCCTCATGGACGGCGGCGAAAGTTTTATATGTCACTGTGAGATCTATTTCTATGTTCCTATGAGATCCGTTTCTCCTCGCACCAATATAGGCGGTTTGACCTTGTATAAGCAGTCTATGCCATTAGCCCTCTGATAAACCAGAGAAGCATTTTACCTTCATAATTATGCTCCGGTTTAACAGTGTTTGAGTAATCCTGTGCTAGTATTACCTTTTTCTCTTATTGCATTGGTCTCCGGGTTGTACCATTTCACATATCAGTATGTTTCTTACTCCCTTGTCTCTTGGTATATAATCATGCATAATTTATAAACTGGCCTTTCATTTTCAGTTTGTTCGCTTTGCAATGGCCAAACAATTCACTGCCTGCAACTGGGCTCGTTCCCGGGTTACTGAGGCTCAGTTGAATGAGATGGTTAGCATCGGCTCTCTGCCTAAGAAAACTGAGATCAAATGGCGAGCTCCAGGAACATAAAATTCTCCAACCCCAAGGCAGGGCGAGGTGGTGGTCTTTGTTGACCATATAGGCCGTGGCTTCAAACCGCCAGGGTCAAAGTTTTATCGAGATGTGCTTGCCAGCTTCCAACTGCATCCACAAGATATTGGTCCCAACTCAGTTTCCAACTTATGCAACTTCTAGGTCTTCTGTGAAGTATATTTACAAGAAGAACCAACTGCAGAACTGTTTCGGGATTTCTTTCACTTAAACCGGCGAACAGAGTTTGTAAATGGCTCGAACACAGAGCTTGGTGGTGTCTCAATTCAAAAGTGGAAAGAAGTGGAATTTCCTCATGCCAAACATCATAGCCACCCAAAGGAATGGAACCAAACATGGTTTTATTGCAGAGACACTCCGCCTGAGGATGAAAATCCCTTCCCCGGCTTTCGTGATCACAGACTATCCAATACTCACCCAATGCCACAACATCTGAGCTCTTTAGAAAGGGCGAAATACGCTCCTCAACTCGCCAAGCTCCGGGCCTTTATGGCAAACGGTTTAACAGGTGTGGACTTTGTGCGCTGTTGGATATCCTGGAGTATCTTGCCGCTAAGCTGGCGTCCCGGTTTAATGTGCGAATATACCGGTGAGGTTGACAACCCTCAACGCCATTGCAACATCCAATTATCTAAGGAAGAAGTTACTGAAGGTGTAAAGAAGATTCTGAATAAATCAGAACTGGTCTGTAGTCAAACCGGTCTGAGTCCCTTCTATGTCAAGAACAAACCGCCTGTCGTAAGCATTATACTCCCTCTTTATCTCTAATATCTTGAACTTATGCAACCTGTAACCCTTATTCTTTATATATATAGGGCGATGACCCCTTCTAGAAATGGAAATCCATAGAGAAAGCGGCAAAGCCGACTGGAGACAGAGCGGTCAAGACATCCCGCCCGAAGACCAAAGCCGTAAAACGGACGTTAAAGCGGAAAACGGCTGACAGAATTAATATGGAGCTTGATGATGATACTGATGATCCAGAAGTTGAGGTAGAACTTGACTCACTTGGCTCTCTTTTTATGCATCTCATTAACAATGACCTTCCTCAGGAGGATGCAGAAGCTAGTCAAGCTGATGGCGTAGAGGTAATTACCCTTTCCTCTGGTTCAGACTCTATGCCAACACAAAAAACTCACCAAGCAATCCAGAAAGTAAGCTTTTCTCATCCTCTTGCTCACTTGGATCCAACATTTATTTTGAATACTCAACAGCATGAAGCTCGCCGGACAACCCGGCACAGTGGCCACCAGGTCACTTCAGTCGGTTTACCTGATACTCCGGTTCGGAAGCGCCGGTCTGAGGTCTCTCCTACTTCTGACCACTCTTACCCCAAGGCAGGTCATTTCAGACAGCCTCTTAATCCGTCCGATTCAAATTATCAGGTGACACCTCCTTCCTCTTCTGGTGAATCGACAGCAACTCAACTACCCCCTTTGAAAACTGTGGCCGGGTGAGTTGTAAAAACCTTTCCTTTCAATGCGCCCTAAATCCTTTGAATAGGATGTTAATCCTTTTTTATTCCGTTTGCAGGGCCAAAGCCAGACCCAACAAGAAAGCTCGGGTCACCAATCCGCCAGAAGACCCTGTCGCCGAAGAAGAAGAACCAAGAAGTGAACCAGAACAGACTGGTGAACCGGAAGGCCCCTATCCTGAAGCTACTTTTGATGATCCACCCCTTGAAGGCCAACATATCGACGAACCAACAGATGTTGAGCCTGCCGCACCCGATACTGAACCGGCAGAGCCAAACCGAGCTAGTCCGGTGAAAGACACTGAAATTCCAGCATCATCCACCAAAAATCCTGAAGGCCAAGGTGACGATGTTATTATTACTGGAATATGCCACAACTCTCCTAGCCATGCCGTCATTTTAGCTCAGCATAGTGCCAAAGAAGAGCAAATTGCCCGTGATAAAGGTAAATGGAGCAGCGACTTATCAGACTATGCTCATCTTAACGCTGATGAGCTTCATTCTGGCTTCTTGAACCATCTGCACTCAAACCGGGATTATGAAGCCGGTTTGGTGAACTTGATGAAAGAGCGATATGAGGTAAATTCTTCTTCTTTTGTGTATTGATTTATAGCTGAAACACTATCCCAAGTAGCCCCCAAGGGTCGTTTTATGATTGTTAATCACAAACCGGGTCTTTGTAACACTTTAAGCATCCCATCATTGATCCTTGCAATGGCAGGTCTTCAATAATAGATAAGACTCATCTTCAAAAAATTAGATAACTTTCTGTAGCATAGCCCCCAAAGGCCGGTTTAACTTGGCAAGTTAATCCGGTTTTTAATTCACACAGCCGTTTTAGAACAGACGCACATTAGCCCCCAAGTGTCAAGGATAATGCTTGCATTGTTCTAGAGACTTGTATAAAATGTAGTATTTGAGAGCAAATAGGCATTAGCCCCCATGTATGAAGTGTATAACTTGTTATATGCTTTATACTTGGCGCATATATATGTTGTTTGTTGAATACACCTTCAATGTTGCAGGCTGAACTGAGAAGCAAAGATGCCCAAAATTCTGACTTACAAGAAAATGTGAAATCTCAACAAGCCGAGGCTGCAAAAACCAAAGAGGAGCTGACCTAGGCCATGGCCGGAATGGAAAAGCTGAAAGAATCCTTCAACCAAGAGCGCGCTAAATGGGAAACCGAAAAAGGCAATTTAACCAAAAGAGCTGTAGACGCCGAGGCAGCCCTAAAACCAGTGGTTGAAGAACTAGCCGGTTTGAAACGCCAAATCAATGCTATGACCTCTGCTATCTTTGGTAAATGTCTGCTTATGTATGCTGCGCCAGTCAATGAATCTTAAAACTGACCAAAATGTTGATAAAATCTTTGGCAGGCACTCGGATCGCTCATCCTGGTATAGATATGCGGATGAAGCTCAAAGCGGCATATACATTGGTTGAGCGGCTATACTCTGGGTCTCAGCGGGCCATTAGTACGGTGGCTTATAACAAACCGGCGCCAACTTTGATTAAGGAGACCCTTGAGAAGTTGGGCATGTTACCAGCCCGTATTGCCGAGTTGAAGAGAGCCGCTGCCAGAGCAGGAGCTTTAACCACCCTTATTCGAGCCAAGGCCTGGATTCTAGACCTTGAAGCGGAGGATATCATTAAAGGATACCCAGGCATTAAAGAAGACAGTTCAAACTTCGACAATGATGATCTTCGGCGGCTGACCAAACAGATGCGGCCAGCGGCCAGCAAGTTGGCTGAGGATACCGATTTATCCCATTTTCAACCGTTTTATGATGTAGAAGGAAAAAGACAGCCGGCTGACATCCATGAAGTCGAAGAACTTATGCCTCCGATTCGTAAGCACACTTACACCCCTGATATTAACCCTTCCAATCTTATCCATGAGGAAGCAGTGTTCCAAGATTTAACCGGAATCGATTGGTCAACGGCTAATTTCCAGCGTCTGGGGAGGGATGAAGAAGTGCCTACACCAACTGATCCTCAACCGTCAAACCGTCGCGATGAAGAGTCCTGATCCGGTCGCCGGTTTATATGGCTACTGTGAAAAACAATGGCACTGTTTGAGCCGCTTTGAAGCTTCATGTAACAGGATAGCTGAAACTCCGTTTATCTGCCATGCCATCGAGCATGTTTCATAATAGTTTGTGACTATCTGTGCCGCTCTTCGGGATATATGTATGCATAACCCATGATGAATTGCCTTCCTGGGTACAAAAACTTAAAAGTGTCTAGCGGTTTACCACTAGACGTGTCATAATATCTAAGAAGTATATAGTACTTAGATGAATAATCAAGTGTTTGTACAAAAAGTAATGTACAAAACATACCTCATTGATTGACCAAACATGTATACGGCAAAGGTGTTAATACCAATCCAGAACGTTTGATAATTTCATCTTCATAATGTTGGTCTATATATCAAAACCGGACCGGTATAACTACCGGATTTTCTTTATAACACGGGTGATTTAGTCAAACCAGACCGGGTCAATGAACACCAGTTTATAATTGATCATGTGCCAACAACTGGTAGTTGAAAAGAAAGCCGGGTCAAGGACGCCGGTTTATCAAAAAATACTTATGATTTTTAATAAACAAAATTCAAACAGGAAAATATGCGAGGCTTTTTACGAGCTGCCAGGCTCCAAATTGAGGCTTTTCATGGGCTGCCAGGCCTCTGAGTTAAACCATTTAACAAAGCCTTTTAAGATGGGCCTCCAATTAACCAATCATCGTTTTAACTGTGACAAGTTCAGGGTCTGTAAAATATTGACTTGTCAAACGTTCGATGGGTCATACCAGGATTACCTGGACATGAGTGGCTTACTTGATGAAGGCAGGCTAACCCGAGTTTTTAGGTGAATACACCAGGCTTCCAAGCCGTGGCTTGATAGCCAATTACGAGGGTCCTTTCAAACTCTTTGTTGCTTTGCAAAAAAGAGCCCCCAAGTAACTTTGTGAGCGATGCTCAGTGTGCGCCCATGTTTGAGTATGTACTATGTACAACACTCTCTTTGGCTCCACAAATTTTTCCTTTTGCGGCTGAAATGCCTATCAAGAGGTGTAGCTATGGTGTGAGGACAACCAAGCCCCCTAGTTATTTTGTTTATATCTATGCAGCTGCTAAAGCCGGTTTAACAAAGACTCCGCTTTTTCAGCTAACTTGTAAAAGCACACACATGATATAAGAAAGAACAGATACCCCGCTTATAACGGAGGCTCCGGTTTATTATATGATATATACACTGTCATAAATATGTACACATGAAGAGCCTATGGCTTCAAGTATAGTAAGGCCGAAGGAGAGCTATGTTCCATGGCCGCTTTGTCTCCTCCTCCGATTGACGTGAGTCTTCATGATCTCGAACATCAATGAGGTAGTAAGATCTGTTGTGCAGATTTTTGCTGACCATAAAGGGTCCTTCCCAAGGGGGGATAACTTGTGCATATCAGTGTGATCCTGGATGAGCCGGAGCACCAAATCACCTTCTTGAAAGGTTTTGGTTTTAACCCGGCGGCTGTGGTAACGTCGAAGATCTTGTTGATAAATCGCCGAACTTGCTGCTGCAAGATCACGCTCTTCATCCAACAGGTCCAGAGAATCCTGACGTGCCTTCTCATTATCAGCTTCAACATAAGCTGCCACACGGGGCGAATCGTGACGGATGTCACTAGGAAGAACTGCCTCCGCTCCATAAACCATGAAGAAAGGTGTGTAACCCGTAGACCTATTGGGTGTGGTGTTGATGCTCCATAACACAGAAGGTAGCTCTTCAACCCAACAACCCGGCGTCCGCTTTAAGGGAACCATAAGCCTTGGTTTGATACCCCGTAGAATTTCTTGATTTGCCCTTTCTGCTTGTCCATTAGATTGGGGGTGAGCCACCGATGCTAGATCAAGCCGGATGTGCTCACGTTGACAGAATTCTTCCATCTCCCCTTTTGATAGATTAGTACCATTATCTGTTATAATGTTGTGTGGAAAGCCAAACCGGAATATCACCTTCTTGATGAATTGAACCGCCGTGGCTGCGTCACACTTGCTGACTGGCTCTGCCTCCACCCATTTAGTGAATTTATCAACTGCTACTAACAGGTGGGTCTTCTTGTCCTTAGAGCGTTTGAAGGGTCCAACCATATCAAGCCCCCAAGTTGCAAACGGCCACATAATTGGAATCATCCGCAACTCTTGAGCCAGAACATGCGCACGGCGGGCAAATTTTTGACATCCATCACATCTCTTGACTAAATCCTCCGCATCAGCATGTGCCGTCAACCAGTAAAAACCATGGCGAAAAGCCTTGGCAACCAACGACTTTGAACCGGCCTGGTGACCGCAATCCCCTTCATGGATTTCTCGCAAAATCTCATGACCTTCTTGAGGAGAAATGCAGCGCTGAATTGCTCCTGAAACACTGTAACGATGTAACTCCCTGTTGAGTATGGCCATGGACTTAGAACGCCGGATTATCTGTCGAGCCAACGTTTCCTCATCTGATAACTCGCCCCGGTTCATGTAATCCAGATATGGGATCGTCCAATCCGGTATGGCATGCAGAGCTGCCACCAACTGAGCCTCCGGATCAGGAATAGCCAAATCTTCTTTGGTTGGTATTTTCACTGACGGATTGTGCAACACATCAAGAAAGACATTGGGCGGAACCGGTTTACGTTGGGAACCAAGATGACTTTGGTCCACCGCTTCATTCTTCCGCCGGTCTATATGGTCCACCTGATAACCTTTAAAGTGACCAGCCACTGCGTCCACCTCTCGCCGATATGCAGCCGTGAGTAGGTCCTTAGAATCCCAAGTGCGAGAAACCTGCTGAGACACTAGATCTGAATCGCCGAAGCACTTAACACGGCTCAAATTCATCTCTTTAGCCATCCGAAGACCGTGAGTAAAGCCTCATATTCAGCTGCATTGTTAGTACAAGGGAACATTAAACGGAGGACATAACAAAACTTGTCACCTCGTGGGGAAGTTAGTACGAGTCCAGCCCCCGAGCCCTCCAACTGTCTGGATCCATCAAAATGTATAGTCCAATATGTATTATTTGGTTTCTCTTCAGGTGCCTGTAACTCCGTCCAATCGTTGATGAAATCCACGAGTGCCTGGGACTTGATCGCCGTGCGGGGTATATATTTGAGCCCATGAGGTCCAAGCTCAATGGCCCACTTGGAAATCCGGCCAGTTGCCTCTCTGTTTTGAATGATGTCTCCTAGAGGAGCTGAACTGACCACTGTGATAGGATGGCCCTGAAAATAGTGTTTAAGCTTCCGGCTTGCCATAAACACCCCATACACCAGTTTCTGCCAATGTGGATACCTCTTCTTTGACTCAATGAGCACCTCACTGATATAATAAACCGGCCATTGAACCGGATATTCCTTGCCAGGCTCCTTGCGCTCTACCACAATGGCTACGCTAACATCCCGGGCATTAGCAGCCACATATAACAATAATGGCACTTTATTGATCGACGCTGCAAGCACGGGTGGTTCAGCTAGCTGCCTCTTCAGATCCTCGAACGCTTTATCAGCTGCCTTACTCCAGACAAAGTTATCTGTTTTCTTGAGCATCTGATATAAGGGGATGGCCTTCTCTCCAAGGCGGCTAATAAACCGGCTCAAGGCTGTAATCCAGCCGGCCAAACGTTGAACATTGTTAATACACGCCGGTTTAGCCAAGGATGTAATTGCTGCAATCTTTTCCGGATTAGCCTCAATGCCTCTGTTTGAAACCAGAAAGCCTAAGAGCTTGCCTGCCGGGACACCGAAGACACACTTCTCCGGATTGAGCATCATCTTGTAAACCCGGAGATTGTCAAAGGTTTCTCGTAGATCATCTATCAATGTCCCCTCCTTTCTGGATTTGACCACAATATCATCCACATACGCATGAACATTGCGCCCAATTTGTTTATGAAGGCAATTCTGAACACATCGCTGGTAAGTCGCCTGGGCACTCTTGAGTCCAAAGGGCATGGAAACATAGCAGAAGGCTCCAAAGGGAGTTATGAAGGTTGTCTTCTCCTGGTCCTTAACCGCCATTTTGATCTGATGATAACCGTAGTAAGCATCCAGAAAACACAAACGGTCACAACCCGCCGTAGCATCAATTATCATATCAATGCGAGGGAGAGCAAAGGGGTCTGCAGGGCAAGCCTTGTTTAAATCTGTGTAGTCCACACACATGCGCCAAGTGCCATTTTTCTTAAGAACCAGCACCGGATTGGCTAACCACTCTGGATGAAAAACTTCGACAATAAACCCAGCAGCCAATAGATGGGCTACCTCTTCACCTATAGCCTTGCGTCTCTCCTCGTTGAAACGGCGGAGGAACTGCCGGACTGGTTTGAACTTAGGATCAATGTTGAGTGTGTGCTCAGCGAGTTCCCTCGGTACACCTGGCATGTCAGAAGGTTTCCATGCGAAGATGTCCCGATCCTCATGGATGAACTCGATGAGCGCGCTTTCCTATTTGGGATCTAGGTTAGCGCTGATGCTGAACTATTTGGATGAATCGCCCGGAACAAAGTCAACCATCTTAGTGTCTGTAGCCGATTTGAACTTCAACGCTGGATCATGTTCCGTAGTTGGCTTTTTTAAAGAGGTCATGTCTGCCGGATCAACTTGCTCCTTATAGAATTTCAACTCCTCCGTGGCACAAACCGACTCAGCATAAGCCGCATCGCCTTCTTCACACTCCAAAGCAATCTTTCTACTTCCATGTACTATGATAGTCCCTTTATGACCTGGCATTTTGAGCTGTAGATAAACATAACATGGCCTTGCCATAAACTTAGCATAAACCGGCCGCCCAAACAAGGCGTGGTACGGACTTTTGATCTTTACCACCTCAAATGTCAATGTTTCTGACCTTGAATCATAGTCATCTCCAAAAGTTACCTCCAAAGCTATCTTGCCAACAGGATATGCAGACTTACCAGGCACCACACCATGAAAGACCGTGTTTGACGGTTTAAGATCCTTATCTGTCAACCCCATACGGTGGAATGTATCATAATACAAAATATTGATACTACTTCCCCCATCCATGAGCACTTTAGTGAACTTGTATCCCCCAACTTGAGGGGCTATGACCAGGGCCAAATGACCTGGATTATCAACCCGGGGCGGGTGATCATCTCAACTCCACAAAATAGGTTGCTCAGACCAGCGTAAATACTAAGGTACTGCCGGCTCAACAGAGTTTACTGCCCTTTTGTGAAGCTTCTGATCACGTTTGCACAAACTAGTAGTGAAGACATGATATTTCCCGCTGTTCAGCTATTTGGGATCGCTCTGATAACCCGACTGCTGCTGCTGCTGAGTCCCCTGATGGTTGTAACCTCCCTGGTTGCCTTGGTGCCCTTGATTGACGTGTCTGGTTTGGTTGCCTGGAAACCCTAAACCGGAACCACCACCTCCGTAACCCGGCCCGTGGAAACCTCCTCCTAAACCGCCAGGCGGGCCGTTGTCATATTGGAACATATTGGAATTCTTGAAATCCCGCATGATATAACAACCTTCCCAAAGATGTGACGCTGGCTTCTCCTTTGATCCATGCTTTGGACATGGCTGATTTAACAAGCGCTCCAAATTGTTGCCTGGACCTCCACCCCTCTGGGGCTGCTTGCCCTTACGGTGCTGGCCATTCTCCTGCGCGTTGGTATTTGCAACAAAGTCCAAGCTACTGTCGGCCATGCGCTTACCACCGCTTCCATGGCCTGCCGGATTATGTTGCTGACCTTTGGCATTACCGTTCTTCTTACCTTTCTCTGGTTTGTCCTCCTCTGAATCTGGATCCTTGGTATTATCTGAATCGCCGTATTTAACCAAAGCGGCCATGAGTGTTGACATGTCATTGCAGTGACGTTTGAGCCTTCCCAACTTCTGTTTTGACGGTTTGAAACGACAATTGCCCTCTAATGTTAACACTGCAGTGTCTACATTGATACGATCTGATGAATGCAAAATTGCTGAGACCCGTTTGACCCAATGTTGTCCAACGGGTTGGAATAATGCCCAGGCGGCGTCGATACATACTGTGGCACAACGTTGTTCTGGCGAGGCGGGTCCGTCGTGTGTGGCTGAACCGACGCTCCTGTTCCCGGCGCCCCCGCCCGGTTTAGTGTGGGTTGGTTGCCAGCTCCACCTGGTGTGTTGAAAAGATTCTGCGGCTCATAAACCGACGGGAGACGTGATCGATACCTTCTTCTCATGACTTCCTCTGAAGCATTCTAATCCAGTCTAATCCGGTAGGCCTATGCTTCCAATTCAGCCCGCTCTGTAGCCATCCTAGCATTCTCTGTTGCCAGGTCCGCTTTAACCTGGGCTATCTGATCTTTCACCTTTGCAATCTCCGCATTGTGCTAATCCCTGGCTGCTGCATCCACCTCCGCGGACATCAATGTTGCCAAAGCGTCGAACAAATCCGACAAGACTTGGGCCGGAGGCGGCGCCAAGCTTCCTGCCCCTGCTGGTGTGGCCGTCGTTGAACCGGAGAGCATTGCTACGGCGCTAGAGGAATGAGGCGCCGATTGTGTGCCGGCCATGAAGATGGCGGCCCGGTTTGGTAGACCGGGGGAGTCCGGAATACTGTTGCCCTCGGATCCTCCCTCAATCCGGCCGTCCTACAACTGGTAAAGTGATTCGGTCTCTCCAGAAGACTCGTCATGAGAACAGACCATGGTTTCTCCATCGGGCACCGGTCCATCCTCGTACCTCGATCCATGGATGACACCTACGAAAACATGCCTTGCCTCGGGCTGAACCGGCGAAGAACTTGCACGCCGAGCCGTTTCGATGATGTCAGTGCAGATGTCCGGCTCGGGGGCCGGTTCGCTGATCTTGCCGATGAAGACGTGAATCCCACCAAAGCGGACCCGGTACCCGTATTCAATTGAATCGGCCTCGGGACCCCATCCTGCGTTGTTGATGTAGAGATTGCCGCGGAGACTCTTCGTCATCCGGCCCACAGCGTATCCCTTAAGTCCATCCAAGCTGCCCTTCAAGAACTCAAAACCATCATGCGATAGCCCCATGGTGGGCGCCAACTGTCGTGGGTTTGTCACGGCAGATGTGCTTATGGAAGGACTTAGTCATGGAGCCATCGCTACGGGTTAGCTTTAAGGGGTTAAACCGGACAAGGGACACGGGGAATTTTATACTAGTTCGGCCCCTTCGAGGAAGGTAAAAGCCTACGTCTAGTTGTGATTGGAATTTCTAGGGTTTCGAAGGCCAGGGAGCGAATCCGCTTTGTCTGCCTCTCGTGTTGTTGTTGTCTGTCCCTAAACCGCGGCCGGGTCGTCCCTTTATATACATAGGTTGACGCCCGCCGGGTTACATAGTCCCGAAGCCGGATCATAGATGTGTCTGGTTCGGTCTCTACTCTCCCTATCTTACTATACAAGTTATATGACTAGGTCAGTTTACATTTACGTGATGTAACCCGCCTTTGGGCCTTGGGCCTTCCTTAAAGCGCCATTATCCTTACATCTTCATGGGCTTCTAATCTTCAAAGAGTCAACCCGGCTACATAAGGCCGGTTTACCTCCAGTAGTAATATCCCCAACAGAAGTGAAAGGTTAACTTTCTACATCGCTCCATTCTGAAGTGGCTATCAGGCACTACTCAGAAGAGCGGCTTTCGCTCGTTTTAATGCAATACCGCATTACGCTTCTCTCAAGCTTAAGATGCCCGGTCCACGTGGCACCATCACAGTTAGCGGAAACATTGAGCGTTCTCTACGTGCGGAAGAATGTGCGGCGACTTTAGCCGCCGAGCACTAGACGGCCTCACCAACCAGAAAAAATGACACGTCGTCAAGACCACGGACACGGTTAGACCAGTCCGGTGCACCACTACATATACATGAGATTGATTTGATGATCAAGCCCTCCTAGATGGTACCAGGGGCTTCCCGCGTGTAATCGGGGCTAGTCCGGCTCAACTTGACTTATCTTGAATTTTAATGGTTTATTGATAATAACCAATTTTCTGGCACGACAACTTTCACCTAAGTTTTTCTCTTTTACAGATGACAATCGTGCTACACCCGTCTAGGACATGGCACAACGGAGACACAGGCGCAGACGTGCAGCAGGGACCCGCTCAAAGGTTTCTTTTTAGATTAAGACCCTGCGTAAACCTTTTTTACTGTCTCTTGTTGTTCACATCCTCCGGATACTCAAGACAACCGAGAAGGATGCCGACGTATTGGCATGTGGCCACGTTAGGATATTGCACGTACCTGGACACCCGGGGTTTATTATTAAGGGCATTGTTCAGCCCGACATATGTTATAAAGACCGAATACCTTAGGGAGTGTTCGGCGTCGCGAGTTTGGCCTTATATGCATCAGCTCCGAATCATGTCTTTGGTCAAATGTTGGGTTTGCCCGGCTCCCATGTTTTGGTACCTTACGTTCCGCTATATCGGCTAAGGTAGCACTAGGAGAACTACTGCGATTGTGCCCTGGTTCATCCGGATGAGCACCTCAGTAGAGAAAGCCGAAAACTGACTATCATGATATAGCGCGAGACTGGTCAACCACTTGATGACTCAGCGGAATCTTCGGGATTCCTCCGCATTAACGAAGGCCCGTTTCCCAGTCATGTACGTTTGCGCCCTGTATTCGGATGAGCGCAGAAGTACCAGGGGCTATATAGTAGCCCCACCGTCAAACTCCTATGGCTAAGTGAAAGTGTTAAAGCAATATAGTCCGATTGCCTCGTTCGCTGCGCTACCACCTCCTTAATGGACCAAGACGTTGGATCAAGTGTGAATACGCGTTTTTTGCAAACACCCCCGCATTATATGCGTGGGGGCGGAAGCCGACGACTGCAAACTTCCATGATATATACATATATACATAAACAGCCGCACAGGAGCCGTCATAATACTTTTAGGCAAAAGTATAAACACAGCCTTGATAACTCAATAAAACATTGTTTTTACAATGGGAGTACATGTCACTATAACATAATATTCTTCGAGCACTGAGCCTCTATCGAACGAGCGCCTTCAAGAACTTCTTCAAAGCAGTGCTCGGCAGCCACTCGGCCCACGGCCGAACCCTGTGTTGCAACAGTGGTGGCCTCCATCTCTGCCCAGTATGTCTTGACACGGGCAAAGGCCATTCGCGCACCCTCTATGCACACCGACCTCTTCATAGCATCAATGTGCGGCACAGCACCAAGGAATTGCTACACCAAACTAAAGTAACTATTTAGCCTTGGTCTTGTTGCACCGATATGGAAACCTTTCCTTGATGCCTCGGTACTCCGCGCCTACGCTTGCCCCCTTGGCACCAAAGAGGAAGCAAGGACACTGCGCGCGCTGGCGCCCACGTGGCCTCGATCTTCATGGCTCACATCACGAGTACCTCGCGAGGTTTGCCTTGCGTTGATCTCTCCGCCCCTCGTGAGCCTGCCTGGTGAGGCCGCTCCTGAGGAGGTCTTGCGTCGTCCGCCTCGCAAGGCTTGGACCCTCGCGAGGGTCTTGAATACCTCGTCAATGAAGATGGGCCGTACAGACCTGCCAGCCCAACCACGCCGCGGGCCGCAGGCAGGCAAGTCTAGGGACCCCTGTTCCCAAAATGCCGACATAGGCGAAGCCCTGCGTCGGCAACTTCATCATCACCGTCATCACGCCGTCGTGCTGACGAAACTCTCTCTCGGCCTCAACTGGATCAAGAGTGCGAGGGACATCACCGAGCTGAACATGTGCAGATCGCGGAGGTGCCGTGCGTTTGGTACTTGATCGGTTGGATCGCGAAGACGTTCGACTACGTCAATCGCGTTACTTAACGCTTCCTCTTTCGGTCTACGAGGGTATGTGGACACACTCTCCCCTCTTGTTGCTATGCATCTCCTAGATAGATCTTGCATGATCGTAGGATTTTTTTTGAAATAATGCGTTCCCCAACATCGTGACCCCTTCACACTTAGGATTTAGACCGGCGTGATGGCCTCTCTGTTGAGCCTAGGTAGGACTAGGGTGTGTTGATCAGCCGAGGCCAGGCATAACCTGGAAAAGTGTGTCCGGCAAAAGTTAATGAGCATGATGGGTAAGTTGTTGCACCCCTACTGGGAAGTAATCTATTCGAATAGCCGTGTCCATGATAATGGATGGTTGGAGTTGTATCCCGATCAACTACAACTAGAATTGGATACTTGTTACACTAAACTGGTATGATGGCTCTAGGGTCGCTTCCTCGCGGGGTAGACGAGGAAGGACCTCTGGGCATTGCTGTTATTTACTTGTTACTATATGATATGTTCCTCTACTCTCATCTGTTGCTGCAAGATGCTACAAGATGCTAGTCTTAGATAGGCTAGGCCTTCTCCTTTATTCTGGCAATTCTACAGTATAGTCCACAGAGACAGCCCCTTCCCTTTGATACAAATACATACTTAGCATAGATCCGATGTAAGTCTTGCGAGTACTTTGGATGAGTACTCATGGTTGCTTTGCTACCTTTTTCCCCTTTACCCAATTGTTGCGATCAGATGATGGAGCCCAGGAGCCAGCTGATCCCATCGATGACTACTGCGACACCGACGGAGCCTGCTACTACCCAGACCTGCGCCTTTCCGGTCTAGTTGTCCTTGTTTTGCTCAACCTTCTTAAGGAAAACTTGTTTAATTATGTCTATACTCAGATATTGATGCTTTCACTGACTTATGTATTCGGGTCCTCGTGGCCCTCGCTTGTAATTTAAATCTTTAAGTTGTGTTTGTGTCTTAGAGTTGTGTTGTGATATCTTCCTGTGAGTCTCTGATCTTGATCGTGCGCATTTGCGTGTATGATTAGTGCATGGTTGAGGCAGGAGCATCACAAGTTGGTATCATAGTCGACTGCCTGTAGGAAGCCCCTTTCCAACTCCTTGGCCGAAGTTGAGTCTAGTCTTTGAAAAACTATTTATTAACAATTTTGTGAGGCTAACGGGGCCACATCACCAATGGATGGGATTAGGATCTTTTATTCCTCTCCTTTACTCTGGGATTATGATCTCTCTTCTATCCAGGTTTAAGATTTTACTAACTCTAACACTAGGTTCTCGTAACTACTTCCTCCCGGAGAGCTCCTCATTCCATATGCTGGCTTGATTCACTAGAAGATTCTGAAAATACTCTTTGATGTTTTTTCGAGACCCTTGTGCCCACCGCCTTCGCAATTCCCTACCACCGATAAATCCTTATGAATAACTACATACACTTGCCATTCATATAATCATTCCCCGTTGCTCTTGTTATTACAAGGTACCCCGAATTTTTTTCCTATATTATGAGAATCCATTATGCATACTGCCTTGCACCTCATTCCTGCATGAATACACCTATGGATAGTTCCTCACACTTACTGGGGATTCGTTCATCCCCAAATGTTCACGTGTTTTGCAAAATACTTCATAATGCTATCCGATCTTCCGAAAATCCTCTACAGCCTATTGCTCTTGAAATTCTTGCCTGCTTGCATTATGGTTAATTCCATATGTCTAGTAATCTTCATCGACGTCCCTTGTCATTTCCATTTTGAGCCTATGATACGTCTCCAACGCATCTATAATTTTTGATTGCTCCATGCTATATTATCTACTATTTTGTACATTATTGGGCTTTATTATCCACTTCTATATTATGTTTGGGACTAACCTATTAACTGGAGGCCCAGCCCAGAATTGCTGTTTTTTTGCCTATTTTAGGATTTCGAAGAAAAGGGATATCAAACGGAGTCCAAACGGAATGAAACCTTCGGGAACGTGATTTTCTCAATGAACAAGACCAAGGAGACTTGGACCCTACGTCAAGAAACAAAAGAGGAGGCCACGAGGTAGGGGGGCGCG